>NC_048580.1:47577127-47642127 GCF_013265735.2 Oncorhynchus mykiss
CAGTTTATTGCCTAGATATTCTGTAAGTGCATACCAAAGGTAAAGGAGTGGCTGAGTGGATAAATCAACCAGGCTCGCTGTCTGTCTGCCTGACAGCCAAGACAATGACGTACACACAGCACAAGGCTGGAGCTGTTGTGATTAGACAAACATAATGTTGTGATGACTTAACCCTGATGTCACCTACTGTACATAGAAAAAGAAAGACCCCTATCCCATCCCAATGAGCACAAGTCATTATGTAAATACTCCTACACCTATCATAACTGACCAGAATATGACGATCAGTCGCTAAACCTACATACGATGCCTCGAAGCCCTATTAATAATCATACAACTGAAAACCATTACTATACCGCCACTCTGGCCCAAGCCCCAGTCCCAACAGGACAGGTTATTAAACCCTGTGGCCCCTAGCCAGCCTACATCTCACCATAACACAGTTCTCCCCTCCCATTCCCCTGGCCACAGACGTTATCTTCCTCCTTAGCCCAGGCTAAAACATGTTTTACCGGCCTGTGTGGAGAGCCAGGGTGTGTGCCTGGCTGACTGACCTGGAGTCTGTACATGTCAGTACCACCTGCCAGACAGGGACTAAGAGCCAGCATCAGCCGCCCACAACACACCACTGTTTCTCACTCATACTGGAAATGTATAACTTAAGCTAACATCTCAGGTACAAAATAGTGTTTCGAAACACACAGTGCCACTAAAGGGAGTCGGTTAGGTTGAATTGCAGACAGTATGGACTATTATACTAACCTGTTTTACAGACGATATAAGCCTCTGAAAGTTACAGAAACCTGATGTAACCACCAGGCACGATGCCAGCTTTGGGTCATCTAGCAGGTCTGGTTTATTCCAGAGGTTCTCCTTTGCTCTGAACCAAAGGTAGGTTTTCCTTGGCAGGCTTTGGCCTGGTCCTTTGTTTTAAGACTAGAGAAATGGGCTATGCAAATAAACCGGAACGCCTCCTATCTTCACTGTACGAAGGGCACAACTACCTGGAGGCATCGTCAGACAGCTGAGAGGAACAGAGGAACGGGGGACACAAACAAACAAAAAACACAAGCTGCTCACATAAATTATATTTCCAACTGTCCATCAAAATGTCCTTTTCTTTTGTTATTTAATTCTGTGACATCAGCTATCAGAGGGCAAAGAAGGCTAAACAGCTTGTGTTAAAAGCAGGATAGCTCCCTCCCTGAATGGCCCTGGCACCCTGAAAGTGTACATTCATTAAGTAGCAGTAGTAGCCTAAAATGGCTAGTTTAACGCCCCAGTGACTTTACGAACGGTGTGAGAGCTGAGATTGTCAGTGGTTTTCCTTTGGGCCAACCAGCAGGTCTCCCAGTCATAATACCTGCCGAGGTCTACATACAGTACAAACGTCAGAGGAAAGTGGCGGAGGGCAGTAGCATTCAGCATTCACACTAGCTAGCCTAACCCAATGGCGTGTATCCCTCCCCTCATCACATATGGTAAAAGACTTTAAGTAAAGAGTGCTTCATATATCATAATGAGGCTACGGTGGTTGTAGAGGCTGGGCCCGCGACAGCTGCTGATGTTGAGGATGGGGCCAGAGCTGTGTATAGAACGGCCTCTGGATGGGGCTATCAGGTACAGGGTCCTAGAGTTGAAAAGGCCAGGAGCCCCCAAGCACATTCTACCGCCAACCCTTCTCCAAAAAACCGTCAACGGCTCATTTCCCAGTACAACCCTCCATCTGAGCTGCAGTCTCAGTTGTTTTTACCGTTTTTCAGTACTCCATGGATCAACTGAAATCATTACTTGGATGGAGAGTCTCCTCACTTGGCTTTTTAAGGTGTAAATATGGGGCTGATGGGAAAGGAACTCAATAAGAGGAGGATTTAAACCAAGCCAAGGCTAGAGAGATAGGGCCAGTGAAATATTGAAGAGGTTATTCTGCCCTCTAAGAGGTTCAGGTGCCCTATTCCTTGACCCTTGGCTTCTCGGTTCTCAAGAGGCAGTGCTCCTTTCTGTTGACTTGAAGGGTCTCAGCTCCGCGTGGTCTCATAGACTAGACATAACGCAGTAAAGGTAATTCTGGGACACTCAAATTAGTATGATATGTTACGTTTGGTGTGGTTACATAAGACAGAAGGCAACAGCGAAAGTAAGGTGGTTTGGTCGGGCATATAATGCGAACGTCTTGCTTGTTCGAATCTTATCAAAGACAACTTTAGTATTTCAGCTAGCAACTTTGCAAATACTTAACATGCTAGCTAACCCTTCGACTAATCCTAACCCTTTAACCTAACTCCTAACCTTAACCCTAACCTTAACCCCTAGTCTAGATACAGTGGTGTTAGCCATCTAGCTAATCTTAGCGTTAGCCACCTAGCTAACGTTACCCACAGCAAATTGGAATTTGTGACATATCATTTTTGGAAATTCGTAACATATTGTACAAATTGCAATTCAAAACATAATGCATGAATTACAATTCATAACATATCATACACATTGTACTTCATAACATACAAAAGGGATGAGGACATCACAAATTAATACATACCATACGAAACGTGTCTCCCGGATTTCCATCTACTATGTTACGCCTACCCCTGAGTCCAGGTTGCTCAGCTGGCTTGGCGAAGTGTTAGAGTTAAAGCTCTCTGAGAGGCCTAGTGGTGAAGGTGGATCCCTGGGCTCCTCCCGCTATTACTGCTAAATCTCATATGCAGTATGAAGAGGAAATGGGGGGGGCTGTGCTTGACCACATTAGACTATTGCCAAGAGCAGAGGCCTCCCAGTCTCCCAGACCAGAGTGAGGGAATACAGTGAGTGTGATGCATCAAATGCTGATCCAACAGCAGCCTTAGCTGAACTATGAAAGATATTGCTTATAAAAGAGATGACTCCCGGCGACGGCCAAGTTCTGTAGTTTTATTACACCTTGGGGCTACGGCGGCCTGTCTTTGGAGAGATAAGGTTGTACCCTTTTCATTTTGTATCCTCCGGCCGATATTTTAAGCTGGCTTGTTAAGGGCAGGCGCAGCGAGCGGCTGGAACAGAGTTTGATGCATTGCTTTACAACATGAGCCGGGCCCATAACGCTCAAAGGCCGATCATTACTGACCTTAATAGCCCAGTCTGCATCTGGGCTTGATTGATCGTGCCTAGCAGGTTGTGAAATGCGCCATCTGGAAGGAGGGAAGGTGAGAGAGAGGAGGGGTAGGGGGAGGAGTAGAAGGAGGGGATGAAGGCAAGCAGGCAGCACAAGCCGAGTACTGAGGAGGGGAGAAAGTGGGAAAAAAGGAGCCCAAGCAGCCGATCCGATCCAGTAGTGGAATTGATGGCCATAGTGGGATGTGGTGGAAACTGCACTAAGAGGCCCACCAAGCACTATAAACAAAGTCCCTGACATTAACAACAACACTTAGATGGGCTAGGCATATACAATATTCATGTCAGGCGCTGCTTGGTAGCCAGCACAGGTCACACAGCAGCGTGTAAGAGGAAGGAAGGGGATCATGTGTGTGTGTGTGTGTGTGTATATGTGTGTGTGTGTGTGTGTGTGTGTACAGGAGCAGCGTAGAAGAACAGGAGGGTAGGTCGCTATATATTCCCCAACAAGTTTATTGTGGGTTAACCTAGAACAGTACATACATACAGCAGGAGATCACTTTCTGAGTCAAAATGCAAGCCAAGATCTGCCGCTCAGATTTCTTGAGAACATGACTTCAAAAACATAAGCCTATGCAACATTAACCAATTAAAAACATTTCTGTAGCAATGAGGATTATGTAGTAGGCTATAGGCCCAATACATTATCACTGCATATTGGTTTCGCTTGAATTGCCCTGTCATAATGGTTCAATTGTTCAGAACATTTCAGAGTGGGGCCCATCAGTCTCAGCTGCACCAAAACACGCCAACACATAACATTAGATTACTACTCTGCCATGCTGCCAGTCTGAACTACAGGGAAGAGGAGAAGATGGAATAGTACGAAGTAAAGTAGAACTAGTCTCCGACAGATTCCTTTCTGCAGTTCATTTGCCCAATGATTTGCTTTACTGAGCCATTTGACCCAACTGAATCAAGAACTGTAAGGTTAAATACATGCAGAGAGTAGAGAAATGTCAGTAAATGATTCTTGGTTTAATAACATACAACGTGATTTCTCGAGATGGTACATTAGTGTGCCGACGTGTTGCCATGTTGTTTTTCTATTCAGGTAGGAGTGGGATATACAACAGCCAGTGTGTGTATATGTGGGTGAGTATAACAGACCCTAAACACTGTTCTCATCCAAATGTCTCTGGGCCAACTTGACTCAGGGGGAGACATAACATCTGGTATGAGGAAGATAGTGATCGTGAGGGAGAGACAGGGATGGAGGGGGAGGAAGAGAAAGAGGGGAGAGGGAGAGACAGGGATGGAGGGGGAGGAAGAGAAAGAGGGGAGAGGGAGAGACAGGGATGGAGGGGGAGGAAGAGAAAGAGGGGAGAGGGAGAGACAGGGATGGAGGGGGAGGAAGAGAAAGAGGGGAGAGGGAGAGACAGGGATGGAGGGGGAGGAAGAGAAAGAGGGGAGAGGGAGAGACATGGATGGAGGGGAGGAAGAGAAACAGGGGAGAGGGAGAGACAGGGATGGAGGGGGAGGAAGAGAAAGAGGGGAGAGGGAGAGACAGGGATGGGGGGGAGGAAGAGAAAGAGGGGAGAGGGAGAGACAGAGATGGAGGGGAGGAAGAGAAAGTGGGGAGAGGGAGAGACAGGGATGGGGGGGAGGAAGAGAAAGAGGGGAGAGGGAGAGACAGGGATGGAGGGGAGGAAGAGAAAGAGGGGAGAGGGAGAGACAGAGATGGGGGGAGGAAGAGAAAGAGGGGAGAGGGAGAGACAGAGATGGAGGGGAGGAAGAGAAAGTGGGGAGAGGGAGAGACAGAGATGGGGGGGAGGAAGAGAAAGAGGGGAGAGGGAGAGACAGGGATGGAGGGGGAGGAAGAGAAAGAGGGGAGAGGGAGAGACAGAGATGGGGGGAGGAAGAGAAAGAGGGGAGAGGGAGAGACAGGGATGTAGGGGGAGGAAGAGAAAGAGGGGAGAGGGAGAGACAGAGATGGGGGGAGGAAGAGAAAGAGGGGAGAGGGAGAGACAGGGATGTAGGGGGAGGAAGAGAAAGAGGGGAGAGGGAGAGACAGGGATGGAGGGGGAGGAAGAGAAAGAGGGGAGAGGGAGAGACAGAGATGGAGGGGGAGGAAGAGAAAGAGGGGAGAGGGAGAGACAGGGATGGAGGGGGAGGAAGAGAAAGAGGGGAGAGGGAGAGACAGAGATGGGGGGAGGAAGAGAAAGAGGGGAGAGGGAGAGACAGAGATGGAGGGGAGGAAGAGAAAGAGGGGAGAGGGAGAGACAGAGATGGAGGGGGAGGAAGAGAAAGAGGGGAGAGGGAGAGACAGAGATGGAGGGGGAGGAAGAGAAAGAGGGGAGAGACAGGGATGGAGGGGGAGGAAGAGAAAGAGGGGAGAGGGAGAGACAGAGATGGAGGGGGAGGAAGAGAAAGAGGGGAGAGGGAGAGACAGGGATGGGGGGGAGGAAGAGAAAGAGGGGAGAGGGAGAGACAGGGATGGAGGGGGAGGAAGAGAAAGAGGGGAGAGGGAGAGACAGAGATGGAGGGGGAGGAAGAGAAAGAGGGGAGAGGGAGAGACAGGGATGGAGGGGGAGGAAGAGAAAGAGGGGAGAGGGAGAGACAGAGATGGGGGGAGGAAGAGAAAGAGGGGAGAGGGAGAGACAGAGATGGAGGGGGAGGAAGAGAAAGTGGGGAGAGGGAGAGACATGGATGGGGGGAGGAAGAGAAAGTGGGGAGAGGGAGAGACAGAGATGGGGGGGAGGAAGAGAAAGAGGGGAGAGGGAGAGACAGGGATGGAGGGGGAGGAAGAGAAAGAGGGGAGAGGGAGAGACAGAGATGGGGGGAGGAAGAGAAAGAGGGGAGAGGGAGAGACAGGGATGTAGGGGGAGGAAGAGAAAGAGGGGAGAGGGAGAGACAGAGATGGGGGGAGGAAGAGAAAGAGGGGAGAGGGAGAGACAGGGATGTAGGGGGAGGAAGAGAAAGAGGGGAGAGGGAGAGACAGGGATGGAGGGGGAGGAAGAGAAAGAGGGGAGAGGGAGAGACAGAGATGGAGGGGGAGGAAGAGAAAGAGGGGAGAGGGAGAGACAGGGATGGAGGGGGAGGAAGAGAAAGAGGGGAGAGGGAGAGACAGAGATGGGGGGAGGAAGAGAAAGAGGGGAGAGGGAGAGACAGAGATGGAGGGGAGGAAGAGAAAGAGGGGAGAGGGAGAGACAGAGATGGAGGGGGAGGAAGAGAAAGAGGGGAGAGGGAGAGACAGAGATGGAGGGGGAGGAAGAGAAAGAGGGGAGAGACAGGGATGGAGGGGGAGGAAGAGAAAGAGGGGAGAGGGAGAGACAGAGATGGAGGGGGAGGAAGAGAAAGAGGGGAGAGGGAGAGACAGGGATGGGGGGGAGGAAGAGAAAGAGGGGAGAGGGAGAGACAGGGATGGAGGGGGAGGAAGAGAAAGAGGGGAGAGGGAGAGACAGAGATGGAGGGGGAGGAAGAGAAAGAGGGGAGAGGGAGAGACAGGGATGGAGGGGGAGGAAGAGAAAGAGGGGAGAGGGAGAGACAGAGATGGGGGGAGGAAGAGAAAGAGGGGAGAGGGAGAGACAGAGATGGAGGGGAGGAAGAGAAAGTGGGGAGAGGGAGAGACATGGATGGGGGGAGGAAGAGAAAGAGGGGAGAGGGAGAGACAGAGATGGAGGGGGAGGAAGAGAAAGAGGGGAGAGGGAGAAACAGGGATGGGGGGAGGAAGAGAAAGAGGGGAGAGGGAGAGACAGAGATGGAGGGGGAGGAAGAGAAAGAGGGGAGAGGGAGAGACAGGGATGTAGGGGGAGGAAGAGAAAGAGGGGAGAGGGAGAGACAGAGATGAGGGGGAGGAAGAGAAAGAGGGGAGAGGGAGAGACAGGGATGTAGGGGGAGGAAGAGAAAGAGGGGAGAGGGAGAGACAGGGATGGGGGGAGGAAGAGAAAGAGGGGAGAGGGAGAGACAGAGATGGAGGGGGAGGAAGAGAAAGAGGGGAGAGGGAGAGACAGGGATGGAGGGGGAGGAAGAGAAAGAGGGGAGAGGGAGAGACAGGGATGGAGGGGGAGGAAGAGAAAGAGGGGAGAGGGAGAGACAGAGATGGAGGGGGAGGAAGAGAAAGAGGGGAGAGGGAGAGACAGGGATGGAGGGGAGGAAGAGAAAGAGGGGAGAGGGAGAGACAGGGATGGAGGGGGAGGAAGAGAAAGAGGGGAGAGGGAGAGACAGAGATGGAGGGGGAGGAAGAGAAAGAGGGGAGAGGGAGAGACAGAGATGGAGGGGGAGGAAGAGAAAGAGGGGAGAGGGAGAGACAGGGATGGAGGGGAGGAAGAGAAAGAGGGGAGAGGGAGAGACAGGGATGGAGGGGGAGGAAGAGAAAGAGGGGAGAGGGAGAGACAGAGATGGAGGGGAGGAAGAGAAAGAGGGGAGAGGGAGAGACAGAGATGTAGGGGGAGGAAGAGAAAGAGGGGAGAGGGAGAGACAGAGATGGAGGGGGAGGAAGAGAAAGAGGGGAGAGGGAGAGACAGAGATGGAGGGGAGGAAGAGAAAGAGGGGAGAGGGAGAGACAGGGATGGAGGGGGAGGAAGAGAAAGAGGGGAGAGGGAGAGACAGAGATGGAGGGGGAGGAAGAGAAAGAGGGGAGAGGGAGAGACAGAGATGGAGGGGAGGAAGAGAAAGAGGGGAGAGGGAGAGTATATGTGTATGCGTGCATGTGTGTGTGTGTGTGTGCGCGCACACGCCTGTTGATGTGTGTGTGTTTGTACAGTATGCACACCTGTTGGTGTGTGTGTGTGTGTGTATGTGCGCGCGCCCGCCTGTTGGTGTGTGTGTGTGTGTGTGTGTGTGTGGGATAAGGCCAGGTGGAACGGAGACTACTGTCGCTGACTCAACACCTTTATCATTTTATTACCGAATCAGCCACGACAAAAAAGCTCTGCAGTTTCCCACAGGTGAGCAGAGGGAACGACGGGAGAGAGAGAGAGAGAGAGAGAGAGAGAGAGAGAGAGAGAGGGAGGGAGAGAGAGAGACAGACAGACAGACAGACAGACAGACGTAGGGAGAGAGAGAGAGAGAGAGAGGGAGAGAGAGAGAGACAGACATACAGACGTAGGGAGAGAGAGAGAGAGAGAGACAGACAGACAGACAGACAGACGTATGGAGAGAGAGAGAGAGAGGGAGAGAGAGAGAGAGAGACAGACATACAGACGTAGGGAGAGAGAGAGAGAGAGAGAGAGAGAGAGAGAGAGAGAGAGACAGAGAGAGAGGGAGAGAGAGAGACAGAGAGACAGACATACAGACGTAGGGAGAGAGAGAGAGAGAGAGAGAGAGAGAGAGAGAGAGAGAGGGGGAGAGAGAGAGAGAGGGAGACAGACATACAGACGTAGGGAGAGAGACAGAGAGAGAGAGAGAGAGACAGACAGACAGACATAGGGAGAGAGAGAGAGAGAGAGAGAGAGAGAGAGAGAGGGAGAGAGGGAGAGAGAGAGACAGACAGACAGACAGACGTAGGGAGAGAGAGAGAGAGCGAGAGGGGGAGAGAGAGAGACAGACATACAGACGTAGGGAGAGAGAGAGAGAGAGAGAGAGAGAGAGAGAGAGAGAGAGAGAGAGAGAGAGAGAGACAGAGAGAGAGGGAGAGAGAGAGAGAGACAGACATACAGACGTAGGGAGAGAGAGAGAGAGAGAGAGAGAGAGAGAGAGAGAGAGAGAGAGAGAGAGAGAGGGGGAGAGAGAGAGAGAGGGAGACAGACATACAGACGTAGGGAGAGAGACAGAGAGAGAGAGAGAGACAGACAGACAGACATAGGGAGAGAGAGAGAGAGAGAGAGAGAGAGAGAGAGAGAGAGGGAGAGAGGGAGAGAGAGAGAGACAGACAGACAGACAGACGTAGGGAGAGAGAGAGAGAGAGAGAGAGAGAGAGCGAGAGGGGGAGAGAGAGAGACAGACATACAGACGTAGGGAGAGAGAGAGAGAGAGAGAGAGAGAGAGAGAGAGAGAGAGAGAGAGGGAGAGAGAGAGGGAGACAGACAGACGTAGGGAGAGAGAGAGAGAGAGAAAGAGAGAGAGAGAGAGAGAGAGAGCAGAACGGAGCTAGTGGGTCACTTCTACAGAGATTGCATTGTTAATGCAAGATGTCTGTGTCAGTCAGAATGTCACCTCTACATGATGCAGTCATCCATGTGTCTCTAACAGATACAGGGGGACAGTGATGTGTCTGGCTTCCTGTATCGTCACTCCATCACCACACATAACACTGGTGACCGGGAAACCTCATCAGCTCCATGGATACAACAGCAAATGCTTTGCTACAACAGGATCAATCCCTTCAAAAGTGAAGCAAGAAAACACCCCTAACAAACATTTAAGAGCAAGTTGTACATGCATTTGAAAAATGAAAGATGTCTAGCTACCAACCTGTATGCAGTAGAATTTGCTGTATGAATGGAAATGTCATTAACAATCAGCAAAAAAACAATGAGTTTTGAAACATAATACGTTATAATAGTTATCGTTTTAGAAAGAAATGCAGATAAAACCTATCCTTATGTCTATAGGATCACATTGAAAAACACATCCTAAATTACCTCTGACCCTTTTTATTTTATCTTTTTTTAACTAGGCAAGTCAGTTAGGAACAAATTCTTATTTTCAATGACAGATTAGTACCTCATCAGCTCGAGGGTTTGAACTTGCAACCTTCCAGTTACTAGTCCAACGCTCTAACCACTAGGCTACCCTGCCGCCCCAATGAGGACGGGCCTGTGTTAGATCTAACACATGTTGACTGGACAGCTTGCTGCTTGGGCAGCTGAGTTCTGAAGGCAGCCAGGCACTGTCGTGCTTTGATGTAAACGATAAATCCAAGAGACTCTTTTGCTATGTGAGAGAGAGAGCAGATTAGCCTGATTGACGGCTGGCTATAAGATGTTAAGGATGGAGCTGGTCGAGGGGAGAGAGAGCCAGGGTGTTAGAGTGGAACGGAGTTCATTCATGACTTACGAGTCTGTTTCAGTGACATAGTAAAAGGAGGAGAAATCTCCCCACAACGGCCCGGTAGAAAAGATACAACCCACCAAGACTACGATGACGCTCCCATGTACAATACTACTGTACTCATAGGGCTGAGACACACCTGACGCACAGGCACACACACCTGCACGCAGCACATCTCTAACACACTGGACACACCTTCAAACCCGCCTAATAAAACTGGCATGTGGGTACAGTACACAAGGAAACGCAACGGCATTGTGTGAATGCACACCGACCATCTCACTCTCCTCTGTCAAGTTCATTTCTCAAGGAGACGTCCTTCTAAGAGACACAGCGAGGGACACTGTGTTAAAGTCAGTGAAGGGGCACCCTGATATAAAGACCAACACAAACCGAGGTGAGGTAAAAGGATAAGAGCTCCTCTGAGCCTCCCTCACAAGGACAAATGGCTGCTGTCCCCCATGCCGTCTGTCCCTGAGTCCCCGAGTACCTGGGCTTTAAAAATCAGGTCGGGTTGAGGTGAAGAGGACTGAGTCCACCGGCCACTATGGCCGCCACGCTGCTTTTACAACCTCAGTCTCTCTGCCTCTCTCTGTAGAGGAACACAGGAGAGTCATATGGCTGTTTGTGTTAGTTAGGAGCAGTCATTACTGACCTTTCAACCCCACGAGGGAGAAAACAGGTCAGTTGTGCCAAATGAAAGATGAGGAGAGGGTATAAATGAAATAGAAATATACTGTTCAATATTATAATCAATACAAACTCTTTTGATCTTGGTGTTTACACTCAAACACAGCATTATTCAGTGGGTTATTTTCAGAGGACACTAAAGTGGCCATGGACGTACAGCGTTCAAACCAATGATGAAAACACCTATCACCTGGCCAGACATCACAGAGCGCTATGGGTTATCATGCCCTCTCTATGTAGTAAGACAGCAAGCCAGAGACATTGACACCTGCCAGGTATTCCTGCCCAGTGAAATGAAGTGAGAGACTTCAACTCATCTCACACCTGGCTGTAACTCGCTCTTCCCCTCCACCTCCCTACTCACACCTGTCAGCCCCACTCCTACTCACACCTGTCAGCCCCACTCCTACTCACACCTGTCAGCCCCACTCCTACCACACCTGTCAGCCCCACTCCTACTCACACCTGTCAGCCCCACTCCTACTCACACCTGTCAGCCCCACTCCTACCACACCTGTCATCCCCACTCCTACCACACCTGTCAGCCCCACTCCTACCACACCTGTCATCCCCACTCCTACCACACCTGTCAGCCCCACTCCTACCACACCTGTCATCCCCACTCCTACTCACACCTGTCAGCCCCACTCCTACTCACACCTGTCAGCCCCACTCCTACCACATCTGTCATCCCCACTCCTACCACACCTGTCAGCCCCACTCCTACTCACACCTGTCATCCCCACTCCTACCACACCTGTCAGCCCCACTCCTACTCACACCTGTCAGCCCCACTCCTACTCACACCTGTCAGCCCCACTCCTACCACACCTGTCAGCCCCACTCCTACTCACACCTGTCAGCCCCACTCCTACCACACCTGTCATCCCCACTCCTACCACACCTGTCAGCCCCACTCCTACTCACACCTGTCAGCCCCACTCCTACCACACCTGTCAGCCCCACTCCTACCACACCTGTCATCCCCACTCCTACCACACCTGTCATCCCCACTCCTACCACACCTGTCAGCCCCACTCCTACCACACCTGTCATCCCCACTCCTACCACACCTGTCATCCCCACTCCTACCACACCTGTCAGCCCCACTCCTACCACACCTGTCAGCCCCACTCCTACCACACCTGTCAGCCCCACTCCTACCACACCTGTCAGCCCCACTCCTACCACACCTGGTGGGATGTGGATCTGTCTGGATCCAGAGGATTCTAGAATAATGGAAACAGGGACATGAAGAGGCTGATGGAAATGTCCTCCATTCAGAGGCCCTGGGGTGGAGCAGCATATCGCGATGCCGGCACCCGTCCGCCTGCCGCCCGCCGCTCCCAGGCATGCTCAGTAGCACCAGTGGTGTCGAGGTAACAATGATTCATAGTGTGACCTTACTTGTAATGCCAGGCTTAATCTACGCAAGTGAAATAAATGAAGTGGGGCTGCTGCAGACGTGACAGGCTGCCTTATAAAGACAAATCCTGCCACGCTCCCAGCTGTGTACACTGATTCATAAAAGTCAGCTAGGGGGGACGTCTGAAGCCTGAACAGAATGGGCTGGGCCTGGGACGCACCACAACGCTCAGAGCTGATCTGATCCAGGGTTCTGTTGTCATGGCTGCATGGAGCTGTCTGTCATTAACAGAGAGAGTGAGAGAGAGCGAGAGAGAGAGAGATGTAGGGAGAGAGAGAGAGAGAGAGAGAGAGAGAGAGAGACAGAGAGAGAGAGGGGGGGGGGGGGGGGTGGGTAGCCGAAAGAGAGGAAGACAAGAGCAGAAAAATAGTGGAAGAGGGGGTAGAGAAGGACCTACACGCCAAGGGCAATCAAATATCAACTATCATGTCCTATAAATGTGATATGTATTGGGAAAATGCATGCTAAGCTGATTGTGAGCACTGTAAAGTATTTTGATATCTACACTCATAAATGTCATATTACTTCATAATGAACATGACCTGCCACATTAAATGCTGACATTAAAATGACTTGTCAGAAGCGCTCATTACAGTTCATAGCAAACGACCTACACTGTCGTGACAAATAGCATTTTCAGTTGGCTAGCTGGCTGCATGTCAAGTTCGCTGCAGGGGATTGATATGCTGCCGGCTGTATTGGCACATCGTAAAGAGCATTGATCACAATGTAACTGTGCTGCGTGTGAGAAAACAGATCGTATACTGACAGGGCTCTGAGGGGTCGGCTTTAAGAAAGCTGCACTTTGTGGACACATGGACGTCAATACTGCCACCCAGTAAAGGTGTGTTGGTGGTGGGCTTGAGTCCAGAGCTACAGCCCCCTAACGCCCACTGTAGGACATCCACCTCCCCTTGTCCCATCCTGTCTCTTGACACCAGGTTGATTAATGCCACTGGCCAGGATGATGACGACAACGATCATAATTAATCAAGGCCTCTTCCTTCCTGCACCTCTAGGAGCCCACAGTGACCTGGAAAAGACAACACCACCACAGCCCTCATTTCCCCTCTGCTTCTCAGCCCCCTCTCCTCAACCCTCTCCCCCGGTTGTCTCACTGACAGGCCTGAACCCCCGCCTGGCAGAAAGGGCCATACATTATCCTGTCACCACCACTTCTATTTATATCACCACCTTCCATCACTATCACTTACCATCCTCCACCCGTGTCCACCACGCACTGTGCACGGCCCCACTCTCCAAAGTGGAGTTTTCTTAAAGCCGACCCATATATCTATCCTGCACGGGGGAATAACAGAACAGAGTGCTGCCTATGCAAATGGCAGGGAGTCAAAGGGACACAAGGCCAGGGTGACAGCCAGGCAGAAACCAACATCATTATTTTTTAGACATCCATGGAATAAAAAAAGGAAAAGAACTAGAGGTCCTCTGCTGCCTGGGGGGGGGGGGGACTTCTCTCTCCTCTGTAGTGTTCCTGGATGTCTGACGTACAGTGCAGTGTGAACGATCCTCTGTAGCATTTTCTTGGTTTATATGTATAGTATGTGTGTTCGTGCGTGTGTCTGTGTGTATATGCATGTGCATTTGTTTGCATTCACGTGTGTGAGAACTGAGCAGTATCTGTGTGTCTCTGGGAGAGCTGGAATACATGCAGCGGCAGGATGATATGTTTCATTCCTCGGCGACTGCAAGGTAACAGTAGCCCGGAGCGAATTGAACTGTTTTTTCTCTCACCTCCTCTTCATTTCCCCAGGTGAGGAGGAGGAAGCAAAGCTATTTTGCTCGGCTGAGCTATACGTGCCAGGCATGCCTTCCTCACAAACAGTGTCTATCCCCTTCTCTCCTCAACCCTACACTACACATGCTCTGTGATTTCTAGATACATATTCTTAGCGTCCATTTGTGTCTCGTTTAAGTAAACTAGGCGTATGTCGCGCGACACGACTTCACAGGAGAGCCATGTGAAAGTAGACTTTTTTTAATCAAAACGTGTTTTTGGCAGAAATGACTTCTGGAACATGTGAACTTTCATGGTCCTTATTAACAAACTTGTATGCCATCTGTAAATACAAATACAATTGTTAAATTACGAGCCTAGTTGGTTTAGCCACGGAAAAAGACAGCAATGTTCCCGCTGGCCATGATTGGCTGGAATGGGCCGGACATCCCGAGAGATGAGTTTGGATTGGTCTGCCATGTAGCCCACTTCTGTCTATAACATGAGCGGGTCAGTATGTGTAATCCTTTCTAACGCAGCTTTTTTGAAAGAAATTACGTAGTAGAACTGCATCAGTGTTGCTCTCCACTGTCTGGAGGACTGAGTTTTGAAATCTGTGGAATTTGATTGCAAATATGCAGACAGAGTTGAAAAGAGAACACACAGAAGGCTGTTGTTGTATAAAACACCTCTCTCCGGATTACATCTTCAAACTAAGGGCAACCACGGTGACAGAGAAGGCGAAGCGTTCATCCATGTATATGGGTAAGAGAGTTTAGCTAGCTACATTTTCAGATATTATGCATTTCTATTTTGTCAGAAAGTCGTTTTCATTTCAAGTTAAATTGTACTGTTAGCTAGCTAGCTGACTTTAGCTGGCTGGCTCGCTAGCTAACGTTACGTGTATGATCTGTGTAGTAATATTAATCGTATCTCAGAGCCATTTGCATTGATAGTTATAGCATAATGTTAGGTAGCTAACATTGAACCTGGTTGGTTGGCCACCTGCAGATTCATGCAGGGTAGTAACATCATGAGTTGGGATTAAGGCTCATTGTTTAGCTAGCTAGCTACATGTCTTAACAAAAGACCCCACTATGCAAGTAGCCATTTCAAAGAATGTTCATGATATCACTGCGACACCTGTCGGTAGACGTAGCTGGTAAATTCCCTCTGGCTATTTACTCTGATTTCAGAGCACTTTCGTCTGAGGCATTCAGTTGTACAACTGACTAGGTATCCCTTTTTGCCCAGAGCGCAGAATAACTGACAAATTTAGGAACGCTCAACACCTGTTGAATATGGCCGGACAAAAAAGCGTAGAAAAATGATTGTCAGCAGCACAGCTGCAGTCACCAACGCTCTGGATAACATAAAACAGCATATCCAGTTCTCCGAGTGAGCTGTTCGCGTATTTGTGTCTAAATGTAGCTAGCAAGCTAGCCAACTTTAGCCAGCTTGATTGCTTGACTGCTGTTGTTAGGTCAGAACCGTACACCTCGGCCGGAGTGTCCAGTGAGCGCTCTGAGAGCGAAACAATGTGACAACACTCTGAGTTTACGAATGCCCAGAGCGCACTCTGGCAGTCCAAATTAAATTGACGAACTCACCCGTAGTATAAACCAGCCTTAAAGAGATGGGTGGGGCTAAGGCTTAAGAGGGTGTGAACGATGCTGAATGGGTGTAGACAAAGAAGAGCTCACCAGTAGGTGTAACAAAATATTCAAGGCCATTTTCTCAAAAGTGGGGTTACAAGTTTATCAACTTTCAAAGCAGAATGACTTTCCCATTGTTCCCCCAACTGTAGTGTATGATACCATTTTCTTGCTCTGAGTCTCTACTTTTATCCAATGTAAAAAACACCATTTCAAATGTGGCTACATAAGGCCGAGTCGGTCATATATACTAAGAGAAGGGACTGTGTTTTTCTATACTGAGAACAAACATACTAAGAAACACAACACGCCTTAACCCCATACAGAGCTGTCCCAGAATGTGTTAACCCAGAAGACAGTGACCAACCCTGCAAAACACACACACACACACACACACACACACACACACACACACACACACACACACACACACACACACACACACACCTGCACGGCAGTGTCAAACCAGTCCAGGCCTGCACAAAAACAGAGTAAACAGCAGCATGGTAATCTAGTCAGTAATGCGGTGGTTGAGATGCTTTCTGTCAAGGGAGTAAAAACAAACTTCCCTTACTTTCTCTGCCTGTCTCTATTTCTTCATGCCCTGTTCTCTCTCTTTCTCCTTATCCATATCTCCGAATGTCTTCTTCTTCACTCCATGTTCTTTCTTACTCTCTCTTTCTCTCGCCCTCCCTGTCTCTTTCACACACACACCCTCTTCTATCTCAATTCAATTCAATTTAAGGGGCTTTACTGGCATGGGAAACATATGTTTAAATTGCAAAAGAAAGTGAAATAGATAATAAACAAAACTGAAATAAACAATACAAATTAACAGTAAACATTACACTCACAAGTACAAAAGGGAAAATAAATATAAATATATGGGTTGTATTTACAATGATGGCTCTCCTTAAGTTTGGGTCAGTCACAGTGGTCAGGCAATGTGCCACGGTGTACTCTCTGTTTAGGGACAAATAGCACTCAAGTTTGCTCTGTTGTTTTGTTCATTCTTTCCAATGTGTCAAGCAATTACATTTTTTTTTCTCATGATTTGGTTGGGCCTAATTGTGTTGCTATCTCTCTCTCTCTCTCTCTCTCTCTCTTCCTCTCAGTCTCTCATCAGGCTTTTCTGGATCACAGGGAAATCCTGCCACCCTCCAAATCCCCCTGGCGGTGCTGTGGTGCGAGACCTAGCCAACCAACCTCCCACTATACTTCCTGCTATGCTAACAACTGAACATGACATCATCAGAACCCGACCCACACACTACCACCACAACAATAGAGGCCCTACATGTATCCTGAACACCACACCATGCAGGTGGCCTACATTAAAACCATTGCATAAGATGAAGGAACCAAATATATTTCTTTCCCATGACTGTTTATTGTATATTATGTGAGAACCCCAAAAATGAAGGGTGGTTAACACACAACATTGACAGAACTCCAGAAAAGCATATTTAGCTTTTTCATGTCATTTTAATTCTGATTTCTTGCTTTTTTTTCTTTTTTTCTTGCAGGCAGGGGATACAGATTACACAGACATTGTGGTTCTAACCTTCTCCACTATAATGTGAGAACCCCCTTGAGGCCAATCTGTGTTCTTTAAAGCAAACTAAGGTATTAACAGTTTATTGGCTATTATTGTTCTAATGATTATCGTCATTCCTACTGACCCTCATCAGGACTGCTAACGGCGTGTGTACTGAAAATGCACCACGATACATCTGACTCCATCACCTCCTCTCACCCACCCAGACATGCGCAGTTTGGATTTACAACCGTGTCCCTGTCTGTGAGCACCATAATGCTTTATGATCTGTACTCCATTTATATGTCGACAGACACTATGAAATGAAACCATTCACTCTCCAGCAGCCATCTTCCCTGAGTAACCCCAGAGGCAGTGTGCTGTGTGCCAATGGCGTTGTTCCATGCTCCGAGGTGCTCTGTGCCAATGACTGCGCCATAACAGAGACACAGCATTGGGCTGGGACGTCAGTCAGCCAGTCAGTCAGGACCCAACCCTGGGCTGGATCCTCATCCAAATAAACAAAAAACAAACCAGGAAAATGAAATGAAACGCAACTAGGGAGAAATTGAAGCAACATGAAATAAACTGGAATTTACATTACAGCCACTTCACAGAAATAGCATTATTAAAACATTACTACAGGACAGATATTGACTGTGATTATTATTTGATGTAAATCGTTACAGGTATAAGGTGCTAATTACACCTGTTTGGCCAATGATTTATCAATACTGGAGGGTTACCGGGAGAATTGTGTAAACAGTGCGATGTGGGTTGTGGTGTTTTGTATGAGCTGTTCTGCATGGTCTATGGTGTTCTGTATGGGCTGTGGTGTTTTGTATGGTCTGTGCTGTTCTGTATGAGCTGTTTTGCATGGTCTATGGTGTTCTGTATGGGCTGTGGTGTTTTGCATGGTCTATGGTGTTCTGTATGGGCTGTGGTGTTTTGCATGGTCTGTGGTGTTCTGTATGGGCTGCTCTGTATGAGCTGTGGTGTTCTGTATGAACTGTTCTGTATGGGCTGTGGTGTTCTGTATGAGCTGTTCTGTATGAGCTGTTCTGTATGGTCTGTGTTGTTCTATATGAGCTGTTCTGTATGGTCTGTGTTGTTCTGTATGAGCTGTTCTGTATGGTCTGTGCTGTTCTGTATGGTCTGTGTTGTTCTGTATGGTCTGTGGTGTTCTGTATGGGCTGCTCTGTATGAGCTGTTCTGGATGGACAGTTGTGTCTGGGCTGTGGTGTTTGTTCTGTATGAGCTGTTCTGTATGGTCTGTGGTGATCTGTATGGTCTGTGCTGTTCTGTATGAGCTGTTCTGTATGGTCTGTGTTGTTCTGTGTGAGCTGTTCTGTATGGTATGTGCTGTTCTGTATGGTCTGTGTTGTTCTGTGTGGTCTGTGGTGTTCTGTATGGGCTGCTCTGTATGAGCTGTTCTGGATGGACAGTTGTGTCTGGGCTGTGGTTTTCTGTATGGGCTGTTCTGTATGGGCTGTGTGTGTATTGCCTACCTCTATAAGACTGTGTGAGGCATTACATGAGGGCAGGAGGTTAACACCCTGCTGGCTATGCTATGGCCATATCTTGCCCTGCAGAGAGCCTGAGAACCATGCTAAGGAGAGAGGCTGAACACCATACAAGCTAAGGAGGAGACTAGAGAATGCACTGAAGCCAAGGGAGCGGGTGGTTTAGCCAGGCTGCCCTCATCTCCAGTCTTTTGTGCTTTGCATCAGGGCCAGGGCCAAGGTGGGGAGCCCACAGGCACCGTTTACAGAAGGCCTCTGCCAAGGTTGTGTCTAGGAAAACTATTCAATAAACTGTCTGTTTATCACAAAAGACATGTCTCGGAAGAGTACAAAGATGCTACTGATAACCTTGCACTGCTGCTGCAGACTGCCTAGGCATCATCTCTCTCCAGGAATCCAAACCTGGCGGAGGAAATATTGACAGAAATGTTTTCAGATTATATTCTCATTACTAAATCAATACGTAGACAGCCAATATCTTCAAAACAGAGTTAGGGATGGGAGTCATTTTGAAGGTCAAGCAGTTTCGCCTATTAAAGAGCTAGCCAAGCTTTCTGATGTTATCTGGCACTCCCATCCCCAATTCCTCCTCCCACATCCTCCTCTCCTCCAACCTTGAGGAGTTGATAAGCGGCGGAGAGACGGCTCCCACGCACAGGAGCCCCCGGTCCATAAACCCACCACGGGACAGGGAGCAGAGCAGCACTGTACCGGGAAGCCTGGGAGAGGAGAGGATACGAGAGGGTAGGAGAGGAGAGGATAAGAGAGGAGAGGAGAAGAGAGGGTAGGAGAGGAGAGGATACGATAAGAGAGGATAAGAGAGGAGAGGATAAGAGAGGAGAGGAGAGGATAAGAGAGGGTAGGATAAGAGAGGATAAGAGAGGAGAGGATAAGAGAGGAGAGGAGAGGAGAGGATACGAGAGGGTAGGAGAGGAGAGGATAAGAGAGGAGAGGAGAAGAGAGGGTAGGAGAGGAGAGGATAAGATAAGAGAGGATAAGAGAGGAGTGGATAAGAGAGGAGAGGAGAGGATAAGAGAGGGTAGGAGAGGAGAGGATAAGAGAGGATAAGAGAGGAGAGGATAAGAGAGGAGAGGAGAGGAGAGGAGAGGAGAGGAGAGGAGAGGAGAGGAGAGGAGAGGAGAGGAGAGGGGGAAAGGCAGCGGAGGAGAGGGGATCCGGGGCCTCGTATTTTACAGGACAAATTAAAACCAAAGCGGAACAAGTCATAAAACTAGGGAATAATGAATTCAATTATACTTTTTTTTTACTGTTGAGGGGCTGGTTGGTAGGATGTGCTGAGTAGGTAGCGAAAGCAGTATGTGCAGGTGAGAACGGGCGTACGACTGGGGCTCTATGGGGTGGAAGAGAGGGCTGTCCGTGCCTGGGCTGTGTGTTGACTGCATGTCTTGTCTGCATGCCCCTCGGCAGAGCCTTCATTAGCAAATGAATGATTGTTAATTGGTTTGGTGAATACACAGGGTGCTTGTTGATTAAATAAAGGGGTCTGTAAGAGCCTCTTCTGCTTTCACAAACACACACCCAGACTGACTGACACACCTAAATACACACAGATGCACAACGTTTCCTTGCATACATGTGTTCCTTCAGACATGCAACATTGGTATTACCTGCCACGGCAAGGAAATGACAGACAGCTAAGAGGCAGCTGTGGTTTGTGTCGTTGACATTTTAGTCATTTAGCAAATGCTCTTATCCAGACACCTTACAGTTAGTGCACTCATCGTAGCCCCTTACACTGGTAACCTTACACTGGTACTGGTTGAAAATGACAGATTTGGACACTGATAAGTGCCTAAATTGGAACACAGTGGCCGTACAGTAACATGATATAAATGACCTCAGAGCTCAGGCTCTGTGCTTCACAGCTCTGTATGGGTTTTGACTGACAGGCTTTCTGAACTTGAGCATCGCACATGACAAGAAGTTGACCCCATCCCTCCCGCTAATTGTGCAACTTTAGTAAAAAATTCTGAGTGAGGGAAATGCTGTAAATTCAGAGGACTATGTATTTGGAAAGATGACATGTTGAGGATTTTAATAAATATCGTTCTGTAGTCATACAAGCAAGCCAAACACCTGCATTTCACATTTCCATATCATAAAAATATACTATGTAAACGTTTATGATCAGTATGTTGGATGTAGAGTTACAAAATGACATGGCGTTATACCCTGGGTTGTCCTGAACAGAATTATCCTATATTTGTGGTATGCCTAGTGAAAGCCTAACACTGTAAGATTCTATATCATAATTTAGCTAGTCATGTTGGTGTTGTGGACATTCTTACACAGGGACACTCAAAGTCCATCTTAAATCAATGTTTGTTTATTGTCAGCGTGCTGGAGAGGTTCCAACCAACTTGATGCACCATAGTGAATGTCTGTCAGTAGCTCTCCCGGGGCCGTTCTCTTATATACTTACACAGGAAGTAATATTTGCATGATTTAGCTTGTTCATTATTCATAATAATTGATCACTAACGTCTGGTTCCTTCATGTGACAGACCAATACCTCACAAGGCTTCTTCTCTCTAAGCTGAGACCTTGAAGCTGAGATATCTTTTGTTCTCAAAACAAGGGTCTGGGCGTACTGCCAAATTGCTGCCACTGATAGTGAGGATTCGTTCAATCAGTCACTTGCGTGAACACAGAAATTGGTAAATAGAAAAGCAGCAACATAAAATGTTCCATCACATTGGCAATAGAACAAGCTAACAAATGATGCCCACCCGACCCATATTGCGATTTATAATGGACCGTTTTTTGGATCGCGTAAGCAACAGCAATTGTGTAAAGGTGGGAATGCAGGGCTGTGTTCCAACAAAACAACCACAAGTGTGCTCGCTCTAGTTCCTCAACGGCACAGAGAGATCAAAAAAAAACATATAGCTGAAGACTCTTTTTCAGTCATTAAAGTGCGTTGAAATGACTTAGGAACTGTGCACACTTTAGAGAGGTGTGTGGCCACTTGTAAACACAAGTTAGACCTCTCACTCAAACCCTTGTCATCTGGAACCTACCCCAAATTCTTCAAGAATATTCTTATCATGTTACTGAATATACCCTGAGTATTTTCAGATTTCGTTGCGAGCCAATGTGGCAAAAAGCGCAGTAAAATGTAAAATACACATAACATCAACAGTGTGTAAGGGGTTAAGATAGCCTGGTGGGACAACCACATATCTCAGTCAGAGTAAGCAAACATTTTCTCAATAAAGTAGCTATCAGCAAAGTCAGTGCTAGGAGAAAAATCTATACATATTTATATATATATATATATATAAAATAGTTCAGGCGAAACTTGGGCCCAGGGACACACTATCTTTTCAGTATCTACATCTGTCTATCACTCTTTCTTCCTTTCATTCCGGATTCCCTTCAATCTTGTGTACCCTCTCCCATGGTATTACTAACACCTCAGCTGGAGGAGAGCATCAAGCACCACTTCCTTTGTGTCCTAGTTTAAGCCTTGGCAGAGATGATTCTCCTGGCTGGAAGAGAGAGTACCCAGTAGCTTCAGCCACAGACAGACCCTTCCAAACCCAGGAGACAGATCCCAAGCCAGATGAGAGGACTCCCTCCATATTCCCCCTGGGAATATTCTAATCAGGCCCGTGAAGATGGCAAATCAGATGTACATATTTTATCCTCAGGTTATTCTATTTACCCAGAGATGTTCTCTATAGCCCTTATTGGATTCTCCATGGGGGAATCTATTTACTCCTTCTTCGTTCCACAGATTCTTTATGCCTCCTTAACGTTGCGATATTGGTGAGTTTTCCAATCGAATCAAATCACATTTTATTTGTCACATGCAGAAAATACAACTGGTGTAGACTTTACCGAGCCTTTCCCAACCAGGCAGTTTAAAAATAATAATACAAATTAAAGTAAAATAGTTACACAAGAGGAATAACATAAAATACACAAGATATATACAGGGAGTACCAGTATCAGATCAATAGATAATAATAAGGTATTTGAGGTAGATATGTACATGAAAGCAGGGTAAAGTGACTAGTCATCAGGATAGATAATAATAAGGTATTTGAGGTAGATATGTACATGAAAGCAGGGTAAAGTGACTAGGCATCAGGATAGATAATAATAAGGTATTTGAGGTAGATATGTACATGAAGGCAGGGTAAAGTGACTAGACATCAGGATAGATAATAATAAGGTATTTGAGGTAGATATGTACATGAAAGCAGGGTAAAGTGACTAGACATCAGGATAGATAATAATAAGGTATTTGAGGTAGATATGTACATGAAAGCAGGGTAACGTGACTAGGTATCAGATAATAATAAGGTAAAATAAAGAACAGAGTAGCAGGAGCAAATGATGAGTTTAAAAAAGTGTGTGTGTAATGTGTATGTATGTGTTGTGTCAGTCTGCGTGTGTGTGTGTGTTATGTGTGTGTGTGCATATGTAGTGTGTGTGTGTGAATATGTGTGGGCTTTGTGTGGGTTGTGTGTGTTCAAGCAGGTTGTGTTTGCGCATTTTATGACTGACTTTGTGAGTGAATGACTTTAACACTACTTATCTCAATGGTTTAATAAATGAACCAGAGTGAGTGACTGAGAAGTGGTGTCAGTCAGTTACACAGTCAGACTGGTCTCATGTAACCTTGTCGGCACCCCACACTACTGACCTAAAACTGTTCTCTGGAGCGAAGAGAGAGAGGAGGAGAGGACCGAGGACAGAATGTCGCCGTGTCCTCTCTGCTCTCCTCTCCCCTCCTCCTTTCCTCCCCTCTCCCCTCCTACTTTCCTCTGCCCTCCTCTCCAAGCCCTGGTGCCACTCATCCACCGCCAGCCTGCCAATTAAAAGGCTGATTAAAACCGACAAAGTGTCTCCAAATGAAGAAAGAGCTGTCGGAGGTCTTAACTGCTGAAGCCTGTCAATTATACAGCTTGAGGGGAGTGGAGAGAGGGAAGGGAGGGAGGTGGGGGGCAGGCAATACCATGCAGGGTAGGAGAGAGGGAAGGGAGGGAGGTGGAGGGGCAGGCAATACTATGCAGGGTAGGAGAGAGGGAAGGGAGGGAGGTGGAGGGGCAGGCAATACTATGCAGGGTAGGAGAGAGGAAAGGGAGGGAGGTGGGGGGCAGGCAATACTATGCAGGGTAGGAGAGTGGGAAGGGAGGGAGGTGGGGGGGCAGGCAATACTATGCAGGGTAGGAGAGAGGGAAGGGAGGGAGGTGGGGGGCAGGCAACACTATGCAGGGTAGGAGAGAGGGAAGGGAGGGAGGTGGGGGGCAGGCAATACTATGCAGGGTAGGAGAGAGGGAAGGGAGGGAGGTGGGGGGCAGGCAACACTATGCAGGGTAGGAGAGAGGGAAGGGAGGGAGGTGGGGGGCAGGCAATACTATGCAGGGTAGGAGAGAGGGAAGGGAGGGAGGTGGGGGGCAGGCAACACTATGCAGGGTAGAGGAGAGGGAGGAGAAAACATGGATGAATGATACTGTACTATGAGAAATGTGCAGGACTATTATGGCATTTTTGCTGGGAAAGCAACATAGGAGGACATACAGTTACCCATATTGCCCCAGTAGGCTCATGAAGAAGCGCTTAAATGTCTGGGTTTACGGTCCCCAAACTGGATCAAAATTGGTGAGAGGGCAGGAAGAGAGGAACAGAACGATGATCGAGAGAGAGACAGCGAGAGGAGAAGAAGACCCTGGCTGCTGTCTCTCTGTGGACCTATGAAACCTTCCATTTCAGACCGTCTCCTCTCCTCGCTCTCTTTCACCACCTCTCATTACATGTCAGTACTGTAAGTCCCAAAAGCCCCAAAGTGATGGGCTCAATAGCAAAGCCCCCAATCCCACATAAAGCACCCACGGCCACATAAAGCACCCACGGCCACATAAAGGACCCACGGCCACATAAAGCACCCACGGCCACATAGGGCACCCCACGGCCACATAAAGCACCCACGGCCACAAAAAGCACCCACGACCACATAAAGCACCCACGGCCACATAAAGCACCCACGGCCCCATAAAGCACCCACGGCCACATAAAGCACCCACGACCACATAAAGCACCCACGACCACATAAAGCACCCACGGCCACATAAAGCACCCCACGGCCACATAAAGCACCATAAAGCACCCACGACCACATAAAGCACCCACGGCCACATAAAGCACCCACGACCACATAAAGCACCCACGACCACATAAAGCACCCACGGCCACATAAAGCACCCACGACCACATAAAGCACCCACGACCACATAAAGCACCCACGGCCACATAAAGCACCCACGGCCCCATAAAGCACCCACGGCCACATAAAGCACCCACGACCACATAAATCACCCACGGCCACATAAAGCACCCACGACCCCATAAAGCACCCACGACCCCATAAAGCACCCACGACCACATAAAGCACCCACGACCACATAAAGCACCCACGGCCACATAAAGCACCCACGGCCACATAAAGCACCCACGACCACATAAAGCACCCACGACCACATAAAGCACCCACGGCCACATAAAGCACCCCACGGCCACATAAAGCACCATAAAGCACCCACGACCACATAAAGCACCCACGGCCACATAAAGCACCCACGGCCCCATAAAGCACCCACGGCCACATAAAGCACCCACGACCACATAAAGCACCCACGACCACATAAAGCACCCACGGCCACATAAAGCACCCCACGGCCACATAAAGCACCATAAAGCACCCACGACCACATAAAGCACCCACGGCCACATAAAGCACCCACGACCACATAAAGCACCCACGACCACATAAAGCACCCACGGCCACATAAAGCACCCACGACCACATAAAGCACCCACGACCACATAAAGCACCCACGGCCACATAAAGCACCCACGGCCCCATAAAGCACCCACGGCCACATAAAGCACCCACGACCACATAAATCACCCACGGCCACATAAAGCACCCACGACCCCATAAAGCACCCACGACCCCATAAAGCACCCACGACCACATAAAGCACCCACGACCACATAAAGCACCCACGGCCACATAAAGCACCCACGGCCACATAAAGCACCCACGACCACATAAAGCACCCACGACCACATAAAGCACCCACGGCCACATAAAGCACCCCACGGCCACATAAAGCACCATAAAGCACCCACGACCACATAAAGCACCCACGGCCACATAAAGCACCCACGGCCACATAAAGCACCCACGACCACATAAAGCACCCACGACCACATAAAGCACCCACGGCCACATAAAGCACCCACGACCCCATAAAGCACCCACGGCCACATAAAGCACCCACGACCACATAAAGCACCCACGGCCCCATAAAGCACCCACGACCACATAAAGCACCCACGACCACATAAAGCACCCACGGCCCCATAAATCACCCACGGCCACATAAAGCACCCACGGCCCCATAAAGCACCCACGGCCCCATAAAGCACCCACGGCCACATAAAGCACCCACGACCACATAAAGCACCCACGGCCCCATAAAGCACCCACGGCCACATAAAGCACCCACGACCACATAAAGCACCCACGGCCACATAAAGCACCCACGACCCCATAAAGCACCCACGACCACATAAAGCACCCACGACCACATAAAGCACCCACGGCCACATAAAGCACCCACGGCCACATAAAGCACCCACGACCACATAAAGCACCCACGGCCACATAAAGCACCCCACGGCCACATAAAGCACCATAAAGCACCCACGACCACATAAAGCACCCACGGCCACATAAAGCACCCACGGCCACATAAAGCACCCACGACCACATAAAGCACCCACGACCACATAAAGCACCCACGGCCACATAAAGCACCCACGACCACATAAAGCACCCACGACCACATAAAGCACCCACGGCCACATAAAGCACCCACGACCACATAAAGCACCCACGACCACATAAAGCACCCACGACCACATACAGCACCCACGGCCACATAAAGCACCCACGACCACATAAAGCACCCACGACCACATACAGCACCCACGGCCACATAAAGCACCCACGACCACATACAGCACCCACGGCCACATAAAGCACCCACGACCACATAAAGCACCCACGGCGCACATCAGCAGCTAAGATATGATGGGCTTCAGGAGCCCATCAATCTTGTTTTAGCGAGAGGACGATGAGAGGAGGAGAGTGGAGGCCCAGTCTCCCTCCAGCATTGTTACTGCTGCATTCTGTCCTCCCTCCCACTCTCCCCATTCCAGCTCCATTTAAGCTAAATGTCAACTTTTCAGCACTTTTCTCTTTGGGTCCCCACAGTTGCCATTTGTTTTAATAAGAAAAAAAGTCAACAGGAAGACCTATACAAAGTGTGTGTTGTCAGACTCAGCGGCTTTCTAAGGGCTGAGTGGAGGGTAGGAGCGGTTTGTCCTTTTGGTAAAAAAGGGAAGAAAATAAAGTGCAGTAAACAAGTAACCTGAGAGATAAAATAGATCCCTGACGACTGACGCGTCACTACTTCTTCTGGAGGTATTCATGGGCGTGGTAAAAAACCAGCTACTTGGTTATAAGAATGTACCTGCAAAGTACAATTACACATCCAAGCCGAATTCTTATACAGTAATAAGACTACATACGTGGTATTAGTTGTACATGAATCCTTATTAAGAGGTTAATAATATTATTTAAGTTAATTGAATTACATCGCAAATATTTTTCTACTCTGTGAGGTTGCAAATGGATGTTAGGCACTCTGGTTAAGACGCTCAATCAAATATTATCCAGATGCTAGTGGATTGGTGGACACATGTTGGGTGGAGAGACAGCACCTTGGGATTTCCATAAACCTATTCTCTCAGTGTCGGGTGGAGCAGAATACCTTACTTCATGAACCAACTATGTCTCTGACCAATATGGTTGTGGAGCTGTGAGTGACGCAGTGAAAATCAGCAGTTTTGGATTTCATTCCCAATGCGGAGTGAAAAACAGCATTCAACTCCTGCTCAATGAAACCTGATGCAGATAGCTGAGCATCTGTTTCATTAATTCATGTTGTCTACTATTTTAGTAATAGCCACCACCTCTCTTTAAGGCTGGTCTGTTGTTGTTCCGCCGTGAGAGGGATGGTTTTCATGTGTGTGCGTGTGTGTGCATGTGCGTGTGTGTGTGTGTGTGCGTGTGTGTGTGTGTGCGATTTGAGGGGAGAAAACAGCTAACAGATGAGAAAGCTGCCTGCATGCCTCATAAAACAGACATCCCCGAAGAAGAGCCATTTCCTCTGTGCTGTGCAGAGTGTGTGTGTGTGTGTGCTTTATGGAAACCCTGCTAGCTAGCGGATAGACAACTGAGTGAGGTGGTGGTAGAGCCAACACACTGGCCATCTGGACATATAGCCTCCTGAAACACACTGACTGACTTCAATCTCCCTCTCTCTCTCTTTCTCCTCTAGCAGCACAGCGAAAAGGGGATAGCTAGATAAAGAGAATAATAGAGACAAGAGAGTCAAACAGAGAGAGGGAGAGAGAGAGAGAGAGAGAGAGAGACAAGAGAGTCAAACAGAGAGAAAGAGAGAGAGAGACAAGAGAGTCAAACAGAGAGAGAGAGAGAGAGAGAGAGACAAGAGAGTCAAACAGAGAGAGAGAGAGAGAGAGAGAGACAAGAGAGTCAAACAGAGAGGGAGAGAGAGAGAGACAAGAGAGTCAAACAGAGAGAGAGAGAGAGAGAGAGAGAGAGAGAGAGACAAGAGAGTCAAACAGAGAGAGGGAGAGAGAGAGAGACAAGAGAGTCAAACAGAGAGAGAGAGAGAGAGAGAGAGAGAGAGAGAGAGAGAGACAAGAGAGTCAAACAGAGAGGGGGAGAGAGAGAGACAAGAGAGTCAAACAGAGAGAGAGAGAGAGAGAGAGAGAGAGAGAGAGAGACAAGAGAGTCAAACAGAGAGGGAGAGAGAGAGAGAGAGAGAGACGAGAGTCAAACAGAGAGAGAGAGAGAGACAAGAGAGTAAAACAGAGAGAGAGAGAGAGAGAGAAGAGAGTCAAACTGAGAGAGAGAGAGAGAGATATGAAAGAGTGATGCAGGAGAGAGTCAAACAGAGAGGGAGAGAGATGAGAGAGAGACAATAGAGAGTCAAACAGATAGAGAGAGAGAGATCCAACAGAGAGTCAAACAGAGAGAGAGAGAGAGACAAGAGAGTCAAACAGAGAGAGAGCAAGAGAGAGAGAAGAGAGTCAAACAGAGAGAGAGAGATATGAAAGAGAGATGCAAGAAAGAGTCAAACAGAGAGGGAGAGAGAGAGAGAGATGAGAGAGATCCAACAGAGAGTCAAACAGAGAGAGAGAGAGACAAGAGAGTCAAACAGAGAGAGAGAGAGAGAGAGAGATGAGAGAGATCCAACAGAGAGTCAAACAGAGCGAGAGAGAGACAAGAGAGTCAAACAGAGAGAGAGAGAGCGAGAGAGATAAGAGAGTCAAATAGAGAGAGAGAGAGACAAGAGAGTCAAACAGAGAGAGAGAGGGAGAAGAGAGTCAAACAGAGAGAGAGACAAGAGAGTCAAACAGAGAGAGAGAGAGAGACAAGAGAGTCAAACAGAGAGAGATCCAGCAGAGAGAGTCAAACAGAGAGAGATAGAGAGACAAGAGAGTCAAACAGAGAGAGAAAGAGAAAGAGAGAAAGAGAGAGAGAGAGAGAGAGAGAGAGACAAGAGAGAGTCAAACAGAGAGAGAGAGATCCAGGAGAGAGAGTCAAACAGAGAGAGAGAGAGAGACAGAGAGAGAGAGAGAGAGAGAGAGAGAGAGAAGGGCACCATTTTTCAAACAAAGCCTCAGCCCGTGGGGGCATGCATTAAACATAGTATGAGACAGAGCTCACCCTTTACTACTCTATTGGCTTATTCAGAGGGGAAGAAACACTGTTCATATTTCATGGGCCAGCCAACAGAATGAAGAAGTTTACACTCGTGGGACGGGACAGATGGGAGAGTTCTGCCTTCATCGCCCACCTGCCCCCCTTCCACCTGCAGGAGTGAGACTTCAGACGTGGCTAGCTGTGTGTGGTGTGTTTTCCTCTCTTCCCACTGGGCGGGAGGTCACTGTCAGTATGAACTGGCAGCAGTGGAGCGAGGCTGACTGGACAACGAGCATCCTCCATTCACTGTATTAGGTGGGGACCACTGGAAACGGGACATTTCAGGGAGCGAAGCTGCACTGCTCCTTTTAGCATGGGACTTAAAGCCATAACTTTTGTTATTTGTTCATTTAAAAGCAGTCACTATCTGCACCAACAGCTCTAGACACTAGACTTTCCTTTTAGGACAAGAAAGGAGCAAAGGTTTAATGGCCAGTTGGAAGATGCTGTGTCAGACGCAATATAAACATCCCTTTCTGGTGAAGAGAGTCGGTAAGAAAAGACACACGGTGACTCCAGTAGTCGTCCTGTAGTGAGCTAGTAGGGAACAGCAGCTCTAAGAGCCACTTTGCTGACTGGGTCCCCAGTGAGCTGCAGCCTGAGCTACAGTAGCCCAGCGTCTCATATGGCACCCTATTCCCTTTATAGTGCACTACTTTTCACCAGGGCCGGTGGAAGTACTGCACTACATAGGGAATAGGGTGCCATATGGGATGCAAGCCCAGAGTGAGGAGACAGAAGGAGCAGACGGACAGTCCTTTGTCTTGCTGCAGGAGTCTTGGGACGTTGAATTCCCTGCTTCAGCGATTCTTCATGGGGACAGCTCCCGAGGGGAGTCAGCCTCTCCTCTCCCTCCCTCTCCCAGGGCTCCCCCACTGTGACTGACATCCACCTTCTGTTCTCCCGTGGCGATGGAGGAGAGGAGAGTTACTGTAGGGGAAAATGGGCCACTATCTGACCCATTTCACTGACTCGCTCCAACAGCTTGAACCCAACTGTCCTTAAAACCCTTCTGTTGATGGAAAGAGGTCCGCTGTAGAAACCTCTGGACTGGTGTGGTGAGCACACTCTTGGGGATACACAAGATGGAGTTGAGAGGGTGTTGGAGAATTAATTGGAGGTGGTGGACCACCTCACATAACACTACAATGCACCGAGGGTGTCAAAATCCACATTAAGTAGGCCTGGATCTGCTGAGTTCCTCTTTAAACAGGTGTGTACCCGTTCAGTCTTACCTACTATGTACTTTATTATCCACGAACTTACAGACAACAGAAATGTGTCTTTATGCTCACAACCCCCCGAGATACACACCGAGTGGCCGGAATTAATGGCTCAGCTACAGTGCAGCGCCCCTGGAGCAATTGTAGGGGTTTAAGTGCCTTGCTCAAGGGCACAACGGTAGGGCAAGTGATGGCATCTAGGATGATGCCAGCAACCCTCCGGTTGCAGGATAACTCTGCACCAGATTTTCCCGACTGAGCTCGGATTCAAACCGGTATCTGACCCGCTTCTCTAACTGCCAGGCTACCTGCCTGTCCACTGTCCAATTCATCCCCTCACTCTCACTGCACTCCCCTGTGTCCTTCCCCGAGGGGGTGGAGGATGAGGAGGAAAAAGAGGAGGTTAAAGATGAGGAGGTTAAATATGAGGAGGCAAAACGCAGGAGAAGGAAGATGAAGAACAGGAGGTGCTCTGAAGGGGAGCCTAGCTCCCAGCAGAACCCAGAGAGCCAGCCAGAGAGTTAGAGGCGGCTGAAAATGTTTTCATAAGCCCATCAAATTCATCAAGGGACTTTTTTTTACTGCCCCCATAAAGCTTGGTGTGATAAATACAGAGCCTGTGGTCAGAGAGACATAAAGCTGTGGGGCTGAGGTGGGATTGGGCTGGGACTGGCTTCAAGGTAATCACCTCTACTCTTTCAACCAGCACTGGGCTGGGACTGGCTTCAAGGTAATCACTCCCCACCTCTACTCTTTCAACCAGCACTGGGCTGGGACTGGCTTCAAGGTAATCATTCCCCACCTCTACTCTTTCAACCAGCACTGGGCTGGGACTGGCTTCAAGGTAATCACCTCTACTCTTTCAACCAGCACTGGGCTGGGACTGGCTTCAAGGTAATCACTCCCCACCTCTACTCTTTCAACCAGCACTGGGCTGGGACTGGCTTCAAGGTAATCACTCCCCACCTCTACTCTTTCAACCAGCACTGGGCTGTGACTGGCTTCAAGGTAATCACTCCCCACCTCTACTCTTTCAACCAGCACTGGGCTGGGACTGGCTTCAAGGTAATCACTCCCCACCTCTACTCTTTCAACCAGCACTGGGCTGGGACTGGCTTCAAGGTAATCACTCCCCACCTCTACTCTTTCAACCAGCACTGGGCTGGGCTGGCCATAGGGGGCAAGAGAGCACACTCCTCAGACACTGGATGAGGGGTAGAAAGACATTTTGGTAGAAGAGTGACTATTTGACCTTAAAGTCACCTCTAAAGACTCATGAACATTACACATATTCATGAAACTATTTAACTGAATAAGCAACACTGATGTTTTTTAGTTGAGTTTTTATTATTATTTAGGTCCTGTCATTACTTCTTAGGGTCAACAATGATATTGTTTTATTTAATACTGATTGTTATATGTGCTTGTTATAAATACTTAAATGTACAGTGCCTTGCGAAAGTATTCGGCCCCCTTGAACTTTGCGACCTTTTGCCACATTTCAGGCTTCAAACATAAAGATATAAAACTGTATTTTTTTGTGAAGAATCAAGAACAAGTGGGACACAATCATGAAGTGGAACGACATTTATTGGATATTTCAAACTTTTTTAACAAATCAAAAACTGAAAAATTGGGCGTGCAAAATTATTCAGCCCCTTTACTTTCAGTGCAGCAAACTCTCTCCAGAAGTTCTGTGAGGATCTCTGAATGATCCAATGTTGACCTAAATGACTAATGATGATAAATACAATCCACCTGTGTGTAATCAAGTCTCCGTATAAATGCACCTGCACTGTGATAGTCTCAGAGGTTCGTCAAAAGCGCAGAGAGCATCATGAAGAACAAGGAACACACCAGGCAGGTCCGAGATACTGTTGTGAAGAAGTTTAAAGCCGGATTTGGATACAAAAAGATTTCCCAAGCTTTAAACATCCCAAGGAGCACTGTGCAAGCGATAATATTGAAATGGAAGGAGTATCAGACCACTGCAAATCTACCAAGACCTGGCCGTCCCTCTAAACTTTCAGCTCATACAAGGAGAAGACTGATCAGAGATGCAGCCAAGAGGCCCATGATCACTCTGGATGAACTGCAGAGATCTACAGCTGAGGTGGGAGACTCTGTCCATAGGACAACAATCAGTCGTATATTGCACAAATCTGGCCTTTATGGAAGAGTGGCAAGAAGAAAGCCATTTCTTAAAGATATCCATAAAAAGTGTTGTTTAAAGTTTGCCACAAGCCACCTGGGAGACACACCAAACATGTGGAAGAAGGTGCTCTGGTCAGATGAAACCAAAATTGAACTTTTTGGCAACAATGCAAAACATTATGTTTGGCGTAAAAGCAACACAGCTGAACACACCATCCCCACTGTCAAACATGGTGGTGGCAGCATCATGGTTTGGGCCTGCTTTTCTTCAGCAGGGACAGGGAAGATGGTTAAAATTGATGGGAAGATGGATGGAGCCAAATACAGGACCATTCTGGAAGAAAACCTGATGGAGTCTGCAAAAGACCTGAGACTGGGACGGAGATTTGTCTTCCAACAAGACAATGATCCAAAACATAAAGCAAAATCTACAATGGAATGGTTCAAAAATAAACATATCCAGGTGTTAGAATGGCCAAGTCAAAGTCCAGACCTGAATCCAATCAAGAATCTGTGGAAAGAACTGAAAACTGCTGTTCACAAATGCTCTCCATCCAACCTCACTGAGCTCGAGCTGTTTTGCAAGGAGGAATGGGAAAAAATGTCAGTCTCTCGATGTGCAAAACTGATAGAGACATACCCCAAGCGACTTACAGCTGTAATCGCAGCAAAAGGTGGCGCTACAAACTATTAACTTAAGGGGGCTGAATAATTTTGCACGCCCAATTTTTCAGTTTTTGATTTGTTAAAAAAGTTTGAAATATCCAAGAAATGTCGTTCCACTTCATGATTGTGTCCCACTTGTTGTTGATTCTTCACAAAAAAATACAGTTTTATATCTTTATGTTTGAAGCCTGAAATGTGGCAAAAGGTCGCAAAGTTCAAGGGGGCCGAATACTTTCGCAAGGCACTGTATATATAATATATATATATATATATTGTTGTGATTATGTTGTGATCTAAAACCAATAAATAAAAAGTATTATAAATATATAAACTAAAATCAATAAGCAACACTCCCCTGCACCAGCCATCGAAAGGATGGATAGGATGCAATCTCCAACCTATCTAGAAGAAGTTTACTGCTAAGTATTTGAAGTGAAATGTGTAGGCCTAAGGTCTATTTTGAGAAACACTTTTCTTGCACTGTCAAAGTGACAGCCACTGTATAAGTTAGCATGAGAGGAGAGCCAGCAGTAGCTAGAAAGGATGACAGGGGAGTCACAGTCACACAAGAGTTACATACTCAGTCACACAGCAGTCACAGAGACTCAGTCACGCAGCAGTCACAGAGACTAGGTCACACAGCAGTCACAGAGACTCCGTCACAGAGACTCAGTCACACAGCAGTCACAGAGACTCAGTCACGCAGCAGTCACAGAGACTCAGTCACGCAGCAGTCACAGAGACTCAGTCCCGCAGCAGTCACAGAGACTCAGTCACACAGTAGTCACAGAGACTCAGTCACACAGTAGTCACAGAGACTCAGTCCCACAGCAGTCACAGAGACTCAGTCACAGAGACTCAGTCACAGAGACTCAGTCATAGAGCGGTCACAGTCCCAGGAAACTGGGCCATCAGGGAGCAGCAAATGAATGCAAAGCTGCATAACACCTTGCCAGATAGCTAGGACATACAGTATCTCTTACTATGCAGGAGATCTACCTCTGGGACATCTGGCTAATTTCCTGTGAAAACAGCAGACTACTGAAGCATAGAGTGGATGTAAGGGTAGGTTTGGGGACTGAGACTCTCTGCTGCTTTGTAGGAAGAGAGAATGGGTGAGGCTGTTTGCATGGCTGGTTGTCAGGCTGTGGCTGGAGAGGACAGACAGGACGAGAGAGACGGGGGTTGAAGAAGAGGTTGTGTCGGTGCTGGAACAGCTGTGGCGGTGACCCCCTCCCTGTCTCTGGGACGGTAGTAATGAAGCTTGATTATACAGCATGGCTGCTCATCTGCATCTCATTCTGGGGGACTCCCTGGCCCGCCGGCACCTTGCCTGTCTGTGCCCCCTTGAACGCTGCTCCGTACCCCTGGCACCTCCAAACCTAGACTAAGATGTCTGGAAACTAAACCGTACATTAGGTCAATCTAAAAGGCTAGTGATGTTAAAGTGTTAAAGTGGTGATGAATTCAACTTGTTCTCAACCCGCGACTATAACGTAACATGTCATGGCATGAGACCTCGGGGATGAAAGCCATCCATACAGTTCTAATTGGTAAACTACAGATTCATGGAGGAAGGACAGTCCCTGTCTGGTACTATAACAAAACAAGCAGCGTTATGTTAGACAGCAAACACCTGCAGCTAATGAGAACAAACTTTGAATAAATCCAGACAGAAAGAAAGAGAGAAAGAGTAGAAACTTAGGTTGCTTTCCAGAAAGGTCAGGCTTGTTGTCTTTCCCTCTAAATATGTGGCCTTTTCAAAATTAACTTGGCAAAAGCAATATTTTCCCACAAACCCCAGGATCATGAATCGTCTATAGTTCACCCCCTGAAAGCAAAGCCTCCCCCATAGCTCATTCTCCCTCCCTCCACCCCCCTGCCGAGCTGACATCTTCAGTAATTATGTAATTAACACTATGGCAGGCCTAATTTCAGAGATAGTGCGCTCTAATTGCGTTCAGACGTTAATTAGTTAAGCCAAACATTCGATACACGTAGCAGCAAGCAGGCAGACAGGCAGGGCCAGGGTCTGAAGGCCACTTGTTTTTTGGAACACAATTGCTGTGTCAATGGCTTGATTAATGTGTTGCTTGATATCTCTGACAGGACAGGTTTCTGTAATTTACTGATAATTGTGCTCCTGCTCTGATACAATAAAAAAGCCACTGGTCCCTGCGTAGATAACCAATCATGGCTCAGGCCTTATGTTGCCGGCCCACTTGCTCTGCTTGTCTTTTCAAACACGAATTGCTAAACAACAGTCTACAGTTTGCCAGGCCAAAAAGACATATGCAGCACTAGTGTTTTTTTTAAATTGAGAAAACATATTTAGAAACAGAAAGAAAGGTTTTCAATGGATAGCATTTGCACTATGTAACTTAACAAAGATGTAATGGTCACCAAACTATTATTGACTGAGCTGAATTGCTTGTTGAGAAACAGTATGTTAGGAATTTTGTATTAATCTGAAATCCTATAATCAAACATTCATCTTCAAATTGGAGCAGTAATTCTGGTCATGCTATATTGATGTTGCAGAGTGGTTAGGTTGAACCCAGGCGGACAGCTCTAGTCCAATGTAACACCCTGTCTAGTCTAGAACCTGTCCATGGGATGATTTCTTCAATTACGCCAGCCTGGCAGAGGGGGACACATTCTTAACTAGGCAGAATGTGAGCTGCCACCAGCTAGCTGGCTGGGCGTGTACCAATGGGCGCACTTCAACAGCTCATTCATCAGCCACAGACACAGCCTACACCGGACCACCTGCTCTGACACATCACCACACCAGGGAGGGGCAAGTCATTTACATTCTACTGTGTCGTCACCTTCCTCCTGCCTCCATCTTCATAACTTTACAGTTCCTCCGTGGCCAACTCCAGGAGATAATTCAATACTGAGGGTTTGATTCCGTTGGAAATCAATTTGGGAAGGTGGCTTTTCATTCATTATACTACTTAGCTTCAGAAGTAATATCTGAAATCCTTCCAAACTTTGGCAGGGCTAGAACGTCCTCAATTCAAAGTGAGTTGACAGGCATGTGTGTGACAAGACAGGGTGGGTTGCGGGGGTGCTAAGTTCAGGGCTGGATATTTGTGCAGCAGGGAGTGCTTGTCTCCTCTCCACTGTGGGACTGAGTGCTGTGTTATCCACTCTGCTTTCTGTCCTTGTCCTGTCCTCTCCACTGTGGGACTGAGTGCTGTGTTATCCACTCTGCTTTCTGTCCTTGTCCTGTCCTCTCCACTGTGGGACTCAGTGCTGTGTTATCCACTCTGCTTTCTGTCCTTGTCCTGTCCTCTCCACTGTGGGACTGAGTGCTGTGTTATCCACTCTGCTTTCTGTCCTTGTCCTGTCCTCTCCACTGTGGGACTGAGTGCTGTGTTATCCACTCTGCTTTCTGTCCTTGTCCTGTCCTCTCCACTGTGGGACTGAGTGCTGTGTTATCCACTCTGCTTTCTGTCCTTGTCCTGTCCTCTCCACTGTGGGACTGAGTGCTGTGTTATCCACTCTGCTTTCTGTCCTTGTCCTGTCCTCTCCACTGTGGGACTGAGTGCTGTGTTATCCACTCTGCTTTCTGTCCTTGTCCTGTCCTCTCCACTGTGGGACTGAGTGCTGTGTTATCCACTCTGCTTTCTGTCCTTGTCCTGTCCTCTCCACTGTGGGACTGAGTGCTGTGTTATCCACTCTGCTTTCTGTCCTTGTCCTGTCCTCTCCACTGTGGGACTGAGTGCTGTGTTATCCACTCTGCTTTCTGTCCTTGTCCTGTCCTCTCCACTGTGGGACTGAGTGCTGTGTTATCCACTCTGCTTTCTGTCCTTGTCCTGTCCTCTCCACTGTGGGACTGAGTGCTGTGTTATCCACTCTGCTTTCTGTCCTTGTCCTGTCCTCTCCACTGTGGGACTGAGTGCTGTGTTATCCACTCTGCTTTCTGTCCTTGTCCTGTCCTCTCCACTGTGGGACTGAGTGCTGTGTTATCCACTCTGCTTTCTGTCCTTGTCCTGTCCTCTCCACTGTGGGACTGAGTGCTGTGTTATCCACTCTGCTTTCTGTCCTTGTCCTGTCCTCTCCACTGTGGGACTGAGTGCTGTGTTATCCACTCTGCTTTCTGTCCTTGTCCTGTCCTCTCCACTGTGGGACTGAGTGCTGTGTTATCCACTCTGCTTTCTGTCCTTGTCCTGTCCTCTCCACTGTGGGACTGAGTGCTGTGTTATCCACTCTGCTTTCTGTCCTTGTCCTGTCCTCTCCACTGTGGGACTGAGTGCTGTGTTATCCACTCTGCTTTCTGTCCTTGTCCTGTCCTCTCCACTGTGGGACTGAGTGCTGTGTTATCCACTCTGCTTTCTGTCCTTGTCCTGTCCTCTCCACTGTGGCATTAGCGCGTTTCTTTCCCCTGTGCTTTCTGTCACCACCAGGTGCTGCTGTGAAGTAAGAAGAGCGAGAGAGAGAGAGAGAGAGAGAGCCGTCTCTTCAGGAGGAGAGGAGGCAGCCAAGCACACAGGTTGACATTTCAGCCAACACATGGCAAGTGTGTGGGTGGACGTGTGCATACTCTCGCTTGTGTGAGTAGGTGTGTATGGGTACGTGTGAGATTGTGCGTGTGAGAATATGTGTATGTGTGTGTGCGTCTGCATGTGTTCAGTCAAATCTTTTAGTGTGTGTCTGTATTAGTAATCCTCTCCCTTGAGTCGTTTTGCCTTTTTAGTATTGGCCACCTGAAAACAGGACCCGGACAAAGCAACGCAGCCCTTCACGTATTATCCTCTATGTTTTAGAAAGCAGCTTGGTGCTGTTCAGATTACATACATTTGGAAGTGTTGTTCAGCCCAACACATTCAGTAAACAGCACTTTGTTCCATGTAAGAGCTATTGTATTATAAGCCCTCTTCAAATGGCAGAGGTAAATAACCACTCAATACATAACAAAGAACTGCACTGTTGACTGAATGAGTCAGAGTGGTGTCTCAACAGACAGAGATGCACAAATGGACACTTGGAGTCAGTCGGGGAGATGGAAGCCAGTCAGAACATCAATGGTCAGAGATTCCACTTTAAAAGCCAATCTCTTCCTTTCAAGCAAAACCCCTCCGACCCAGACTGATCCTCTTGTGTGCTTCGCGATTGTCATCCAGCTAGCTTGAGGCTATATTAAAGTGCCCCCCAAATGGCACCCTATTCCCTTGGGCCTTGGTCAAAAGTGGTGCACTGTATCGGGAATAGGGTGCCATTTGGGCTTGGGCCGTATAGCCACGGGATGGTTTCTCAATACCATCAATATCGTTTAAAGAACGTAAATACATTTGAATATTTGTAGCTACTTTCTAAGTAAATACCTGCAGTCAACTTGTCCAATACGTCAGGAGATAAAGCTGATTGCATTCTTCATTTCACCTGTTACATTATGCGTCATAACTTTGTTCATTTGCACAATGTCTCTTGTTCACATTGGTATGTAATTGTCCAAACTCATCAAAGATGATATTCGGTAGCTCCTTCCTATATATGAATAGCTTTATGAGCTGGATCGCCTGTCTTTGCAATTCATTCATTTTCATTTGCGCTTGTTAGCATATTTAGCCAACAGCCTCCATTACTTGTGCTAAGTTTGTTAGCATTGTGGTAATCGACACGCAATAAGCTCTTTGTTGTTGTTGCGTTTAGCAAGTTAAAGCCCCTGGATATGGTAATGTAGCGTTAGCGAATAGCACCAGTCAGCCACTGACCTTGAGGAGGATGTGTTTGGAGGGTGTTAGCCCCACTAATTAATCTGAGGCACTCCATTAGCTGGCCATCCAGCCACACAACACACAGTGGAACAGGAAGGACAGTTGTGTGGGAAACAGCCAACCATGGACCTGCTACGGAGATATCATTAGTAACTGCATTTCAAAACTGCTGAATTGGGACACTTACTTGACTTGCCCCATTTTTTGGCCAAGATGTTGATGAATGATCGTAGGAGACTGTCAGAGTAGGGAAGTGGAGTGAAAAGGGTTAAGGACGTATCTTGGCCATGCATTACAATATGTGGGCTTAATGTTGCAAGATATAACTTTTTATTATACTATGGATTGAATAAAGGGATGACAACACGGTAGTAGTAGGAGGATGGTACAAAACTATCAAATTGTTCCCTCAAAAATGTATTCATTATTTCTACAGAGAATGAGCACCTTCTCTAAGCTAGCTCACAATATGTAAATAACCTTTGCTGACCACAGTCCCAGCACAATTACATGACCATTACCTGCAGGAAGGATTAGTAAACATAGGATGGTTTATGAAAATGGAGTGTTTTGCAACAGAGATTTGAAAGATGGCTGAGGTCGCCCGGCGAGGTCAATGATTGTGAGGAGAAGAAGGCTGGTATTTCCAGATGTCATGATAGATAGAACATGAATTACTCCAACTCATTTCATCTCTGAACAGACAGGGAAAATATAACAGCTAGTCTTGAAAGGAGAGGCAATGATTGACAGCCTCAATAAGAGCCGGGCAATACGCCTTTGCCCTACGCCAGTACGCCCACTCACCCTCCATTACAGATTGGTCACACTGATCGCCTGCTGTCCCCCAGGCGGGGCACACACCCCCTCCCTAAAAACCCACTCGCCACATCAATCATGCCATCCTCCTCACCCCTCCTCCTCACCCCTTCAGAGGGCACAGCCGAGGGAATCAAATCAAGGTTGTTCTAATTGAAGACAGCAGAGCTGGCGAGCTGGGGTCCTGGGGTACGTATGAGGGTTTGGGGCCTGGCTGCTGGCTGTTGGGTCTAACTGGGCCTACTCTGCTCTACTATACTCTACTATACTCTGCTCTGCTATACTTTACTCTACTATACTATACTATACTCTACTCTGCTCTGCTCTACTGTCCTGTACTCTGCTCTGCTATACTATACTCTGCTCTACTCTGTACTGCTCTACTATACTCTGCACCGCTCTGCTCTACTCTACTCTGCTCTACTATACTCAGCTCTACTATACTCAGCTCTACTCTACTATACTCTGCTCTACTATGCTCTGCTCTACTATACTCTGCTCTACTATACTCAGCTCTACTCTGCTCTACTCTACTATGCTCTACTATACTATGCTCTACTATACTCTGCTCTACTATACTCTGCTCTACTATGCTCTGATCTACTCTACTCTGCTCTACTCTACTATACTATGCTCTACTATACTCTGCTCTTCTCTGCTCTACTCTGCAGGTGTCGATTCATCAGAGTTCCTTAATGGCAATATCTCTGAGAGGCCTCTCCCTCTTTCTCTCTCTCGCTCTCTCATTTTCCCCATCTATCCATCTCATTCTCTCAGTATCTATATCCCACTCACTAATCTCTTTCCATAGGCCAAATAATTGTGCATACACTTCCATAACAAATGAATGAGATGTGTTCCTAATCCCAATACACTGTCGTTAGCTACGTAGCTGCCTGTATTAGCATGCATACATGCCTCTTCTTCTCTCCATCTCTCCTCCTCCCTGTCAGCCTCCCTCCATCTCTCCTCCTCCCTGCCACCCTCCCTCCATCTCTCCCCCTTCCAACCTCACTCTCTCTCCTCCTCCCATCCTCTATCCAACCTGTCCTCTCTCCCCAATATGTTCTCCCTCCATCTCTCCCCCTTCCACCCTCCCTCCATCTCTCCTCCTCCCTGCCACCCTCCCTCCATCTCTCCCCCTTCCAACCTCACTCTCTCTCCTCCTCCCATCCTCTATCCAACCTTTCCTCTCTCCCCAATATGTTCTCCCTCTCACCTCCCCACCCTCTACCCAATCCGTACTCTCTCCCCAATATGTTCTACCTCTCACCTCCCCACCCTCTACCCAATCCGTACTCTCTCCCCAATATGTTCTCCCTCTCACCTCCCCACCCAATCCGTACTCTCTCCCCAATATGCTCTCCCTTTCACCTCCCCACCCTCTACCCAATCCGTACTCTCTCCCCAATATGCTCTCCCTCTCACCTACCCACCCTCTACCCATTCCGTACTCTCTCCCCAATATGCTCTCCCTCTCACCTCCCCACCCTCTACCCAATCCGTACTCTCTCCCCAATATGCTCTCCCTCTCACCTCCCCACCCTCTACCCAATCCGTACTCTCTCCCCAATATGCTCTCCCTCTCGCCTCCCCACCCTTTACCCAATCCGTACTCTCTCCCCAATATGCTCTCCCTCTCTCTCCAACAACATGTGGTGTACATTCCAGCTGTTTATTAACACCAGAGCTTCCCTGGAGCAGGTGATGCAGTCAATTACTCCACAATTACCAGGGTAATTATGCAAAGGAGAGGAGAGCTGTGGTTATGTGCTGTGCAGGGGGAGGAAGAGGAGATGGAGAGGACCTTGGCAGAGAAGCCTGGCCCCTGTTCTGTTGGCACTGGATGGGGCTGGCTGGGGTTGGATATGGCTGGATAGGAGCTGGGTGGGGCTGGATGGGTTTGGATAGGGGCGGTTGGGGTTGGATAGGGGCTGGATGTGTTTGGATAGGGGCGGATGGGGTTGGATATGGCTGAATATAGCTGGACAGGGGCAGATGGGTTTGGATATGGGCGGATGGGGTTTGATATGGCTGGATAGGGCTGGATGGGGGGCTGGATGGGTTTGGATAGGGGCGGATGGGGTTGGATATGGCTGGATAGGGGCGGATGGGGTTGGATAGGGGCGGATGGGGTTGGATAGGGGCTGGATGGGTTTGGATATGGCTGGATAGGGGCGGATGGGTTTGGATAGGGGCGGATGGGGTTGGATATGGCTGGATAGGGGCAGATGGGTTTGGATAGGGGCGGATGGGGTTGGATATGGCTGGATAGGGGCAGATGGGTTTGGATAGGGGCGGATGGGTTTGGATATGGCTGGATAGGTGCAGATGGGTTTGGAATAGGGACGGATGGGTTTGGATAGGGGAGGATGGGTTTGGATATGGCTGGATAGGGGCAGATGAGTTTGGATAGGGGCGGATGGGGTTGCATATGGCTAGATAGGGGCTGGATGGGTTTGGATAGGGGCAGATGGGGTTGGATATGGGCAGATGGGTTTTGATAGGGGCTGGATGGGTTTGGATAGGGGCAGATGGGGTTGGATATGGGCAGATGGGTTTTGATAGGGGCTGGATGGGTTTGGATAGGGGCAGATGGGGTTGGATATGGGCAGATGGGTTTTGATAGGGGCTGGATGGGTTTGGATATGTGCAGATGGGGTTGGATTTATTACATTTTTTATTTAACCTTGAGTTAACTAGGCAAGTCAGTTAAGAACAAATTGTTATTTACGATGACGGCCTAGACCGGCCAAACCCGGACGACGCTGGGCCAATTGTGCGCCGCCTATAGGACTCCCAATCAAGGCCGGTTGTGATACGGTTGTCTGTAGCGACGCCTCTAGCACTGAGATGCATTGCCTTAGACTGCTGCGCCACTCAGGAGCCCTAATGGATGGGGTTGGATGGGGCTGGATGGGGCTGGACAAGGCTGGATGGCAGTAGGGTGATTGAGACATACAGTAGATTCTGCCGTGCCAGAGACAGTGCTATCATAGAGGACAATGTGCCTTCTCACCTGTTAAACATGCATGCACAGAAACACTCCTCCTCTCCCCTTCACTCTGACACACTGATGCCTGCACGGCTGTTTGTCATGTCTGCACAAGTGGCCAAGACTGCTGATGTTGCTTTGGACAATAGCTGTAATGGGTTTGTGTGTTGTGGAGTGTGCTGTCTCTGTCTCTGTCAGTGTGTGTGTGTGTGTGTGTGTCTCTTCACTCCCCAGACAATTAGGAGGGACGCAGAATGCAGGAGGGATGAGAAAACAAAGATGGAGGGGAAAGTGGAGAGAGAGAATAGAGGAAGAGAGAGAGAATAGAGGAAAACCGTGGAGAGGGAGAGTGGAGGAAGGTAATTAGAGGATAGAAAATCAGAGAGAGCTGTTTCATACTAATACTGATGGAAGTCTCTCTCTCTATCTCCCTCACAACTATATTCACAGAATCACACACTAAACACATTCGTACTCGCTCTTTCATTGTCACCCCCCGCCTCCACCCTCTCTCTAACAACCACTATTGCTACAATCATCCTTGTGGACAATCTCACACTTCTACAATGAAGCGTACGTCAAGTCTTCCCCCACATGCAAGTGGTGAGGCAAATTGAAGTGCAGACTGGCTATTCTCAAACAGAGTGTCAGAGGGAATGAGAGGGCTCTGCATATCGCCTGCCGAGAGAGCTTTATGGGCCGGGATTGAAAATAATTTCACTGCCAGGATGAATAGCACATTGCTTAGTGGCAGCTCATCACTTTGGGAGGACTGTGTGTGCTGGATATAATGACAGACACAGCCAGACAGACAGACGCAGCCAGACAGACAGACAAACAGCCAGACAAGCGTCTTCTCAGGCTGAAAACCATATAACCCCTCTAAACACTCCTGCCTCCAGCTGTGACTTTGTTTTTGTGGCTCTGCGTGCTGTGGATGGACACTAAGCTTGGCGTGCGTGACTCATGAAATTCGGTACTTTGGTTTATCTGTCTGTGTGATACAGATTAGCTGGTAAAACTCTCTGAGTGAGTCAGTGCTAATGAACGAAACATAAATCCTCACGCCAGACCTCTCTACTGGGGTCTGTTCATTCACTTGTCTGGTTAAATGGAATGTAACATCTCTAACACACACAGTCAACAGGAGACTGGGACTGACTGAATCATCGGATTTGACAAAGAGGAAACTGTTGATATGCTTGGAATTACAGACTTATCAAAATCATGCAATGAAATACACAGCATCCAGTCGCTATCCTTCCTGGTATTGACCATGTATCACAAAGCGTCAGTCCTCGGGTGCAGTTGTGGTCTTTGCGTGCCTTCCTGTCTGTCTGTCCACTTGTTCGTCCATCTGTCTCTCTGTCCTGGCAGGGGACTAAAGGCAGGCTGTAGGCTGGTCACATGACCCCATGTTGTATTGGTGGAGACGGGAGGGAGATGGCGAGCGGCGAGGGAATTACCTCACAGCTCCGTATCTCAAATCTGGGGGATTAAGCTCCATTAAACACGGAGCGCCGCTGAGGTTTTATCTCTGGATTTCACTTCAAGACAGAGCAGAGCGCAGAAACCAGGGAGAAAAGAGAGAGAGAAAGAGAGAGAAATGGCGATGAAACATCTTTCACCATTATCGGACTAATTATACGGGAAAAAAGGGAGGAATGAGAAGAATGCCTCTTGCGTCCTCTCCTTCCTGGCATTGTGGGAAGGAGGGGAGAGTGTGGTCATTATATTCCACTGTGTGCTGTTGTTTAAAGAGCCATCCAGGCCAGGGCTTCAGCCCACTCTGACACTGACTAGTTTTGCTGTTGCTGCTAGGGTAGTACTGCTGTTGCTGCTAGGGTAGTACTGCTGTTGCTGCTAGGGTAGTACTGCTGTTGCTGCTAGGGTAGTACTGCTGTTGCTGCTAGGGTAGTGCTGCTGTTGCTGCTAGGGTAGTACTGCTGTTGCTGCTAGGGTAGTACTGCTGTTGCTGCTAGGGTAGTACTGCTGTTGCTGCTAGGGTAGTTCTGCTGTTGCTGCTAGGGTAGTACTGCTGTTGCTGCTAGGGTAGTACTGCTGTTGCTGCTAGGGTAGTACTGCTGTTGCTGCTAGGGTAGTACTGCTGTTGCTGCTAGGGTACTGCTGCTGTTGCTGCTAGGGTAGTACTGCTGTTGCTGCTAGGGTAGTACTGCTGTTGCTGCTAGGGTAGTACTGCTGTTGCTGCTAGGGTAGTTCTGCTGTTGCTGCTAGGGTAGTACTGCTGTTGCTGCTAGGGTAGTACTGCTGTTGCTGCTAGGGTAGTTCTGCTGTTGCTGCTAGGGTAGTTCTGCTGTTGCTGCTAGAGTAGTTCTGCTGTTGCTGCTAGGGTAGTTCTGCTGTTGCTGCTAGGGTAGTTCTGCTGTTGCTGCTAGGGTAGTACTGCTGTTGCTGCTAGGGTAGTACTGCTGTTGCTGCTAGGGTAGTGCTGCTGTTGCTGCTAGGGTAGTACTGCTGTTGCTGCTAGGGTAGTTCTGCTGTTGCTGCTAGGGTAGTACTGCTGTTGCTGCTAGGGTAGTACTGCTGTTGCTGCTAGGGTAGTACTGCTGTTGCTGCTAGGGTAGTGCTGCTGTTGCTGCTAGGGTAGTGCTGCTGTTGCTGCTAGGGTAGTTCTGCTGTTGCTGCTAGGGTAGTACTGCTGTTGCTGCTAGGGTAGTACTGCTGTTGCTGCTAGGGTAGTACTGCTGTTGCTGCTAGGGTAGTACTGCTGTTGCTGCTAGGGTAGTACTGCTGTTGCTGCTAGGGTAGTACTGCTGTTGCTGCTAGGGTAGTACTGCTGTTGCTGCTAGGGTAGTTCTGCTGTTGCTGCTAGGGTAGTTCTGCTGTTGCTGCTAGGGTAGTTCTGCTGTTGCTGCTAGGGTAGTTCTGCTGTTGCTGCTAGGGTAGTACTGCTGTTGCTGCTAGGGTAGTACTGCTGTTGCTGCTAGGGTAGTGCTGCTGTTGCTGCTAGGGTAGTACTGCTGTTGCTGCTAGGGTAGTTCTGCTGTTGCTGCTAGGGTAGTACTGCTGTTGCTGCTAGGGTAGTACTGCTGTTGCTGCTAGGGTAGTACTGCTGTTGCTGCTAGGGTAGTGCTGCTGTTGCTGCTAGGGTAGTGCTGCTGTTGCTGCTAGGGTAGTTCTGCTGTTGCTGCTAGGGTAGTACTGCTGTTGCTGCTAGGGTAGTACTGCTGTTGCTGCTAGGGTAGTACTGCTGTTGCTGCTAGGGTAGTACTGCTGTTGCTGCTAGGGTAGTTCTGCTGTTGCTGCTAGGGTAGTACTGCTGTTGCTGCTAGGGTAGTACTGCTGGTACAGACGGACCCTGTGAAAACAGCTAGGCCTCTCCCCAGCGCTTCTCACTCACTTAATGGGAAGTGATCACTGCTGTGCCATGCCCGCATGCTGCCCTTGCATTTACTCACACACAGAGAAGAGATTTTAAGATGCTTTCCCTTTAAGGACAGCAGCCATTAAGACATTGCCTCATCATTCTACTAATCCATCTACCCCAGTTTATCAGTGTTTCTGTGCTAGTTGGAAGCCACCAGCACCTCTCTCTCAACTCTGGAACTTGACCTTAAAGGAAAAATCCAGTCAAAAACACTTTTTAAAAATTTGTACACTGTTGATACAGTCCAAAAAAGGTTTTGCATGTCAGCAATCACATTTTCAAGATAAAGGATTTTCATGATGATGTGGCAGGTGACACTTAGCTTCTTGAAAGTCCAATATCTTGAAAACTTGCCTCACAAGTCCTCAACTGGCAGCTTCAATAAATAGTAGCCACAAAACACCAGTCTCAACGTCAACAGTGAAGAGGCGACTCCGGATGCTGGCCTTCTAGGCAGAGTTCCTCTGTCCAGTGTCTGCGTTCTTTTGCCTATCATAATCTTTTCTTTTTATTGGCCAGACTGAAATATGGCTTTTTCTTCGCAACTCTGCCTAGGTCAGCATCCCAGAGTCGCCTCTTCACTGTTGCCAGTTGAGGATGTCTGTTTCTCAAACTAGACACTCTAATGTACTTGTTCTCTTGCTCAGTTGTGCACCGGGGCCTCCCACTCCTCTTTCAATTCTGGTTAGGGCCAGTTTGCAATGTTCTGTGAAGGGAGTATTACACAGCGTTGTACCAGATCTTCAGTTTCTTGGCAATTTCTCGCGTGGAATAGCCTTCATATCTCAGAACAAGAATAGACTGACGAGTTTCAGAAGAAAGTGCTTTGTTTCTGACCATTTTGAGCCTGTAATCGAACCAACAAATGCTGATTCTCCAGATACTCAACTAGTCTAAAGAAGGCCAGTTGTATTGCTTCTTTAATCAGAACAACCGTTTTCAGCTGTGCTAACATAATTGCAAAAGGGTTTTCTAATGAAAGATAGGAAGCTAGTACTTTTTCAAAAGGAGACATTGATTTTTATCCCTTAGATTTTCCATTAGGGTGGCAGGCAGCATTGTGGCGCTGTGACCTCTCTAACTGGTGTTAGTTCAGCGTGACGGTTGGGGCTCTTAGCAACACTGTCACTAATCACAAATTAAATTTGTTATCTTCAAAAGCGGGACTGAGGGTCTTCAGAAGTGAGTGCTAACAACAACTCAGCACAAACTTTTCAGTATTAGTTCTACTTTTGATGATCCTTCATGCTGCAAGCTATTCCAGACTAAGGTGTCTCCTTTTGGAACTGAGGGTTGAACGCTTCCTCATTCGCAGCACCTTCACAACCCTTTTCTTTGCTCAGCTGATGCTGGCTATTCAATAGGGAATTAAAGGGGAAGCACAGTGTCGGCAGGAGAAGCACTGAGACGGTTCAGACAAATTCAGGTCCGTCACACAATCAACATCCAGAAAGTCCCATTGCACACTGTCAGCACAGTAAATATAGCAAGCTATGCCTCTGGCCAGCAAAGCTTGGTAACCAGACCAGCTCAGACCACAACTCAGACAGACAGCAGTCTCAGAGCCTGGGGGCAGAGTAGGAGACGAGGTACACTACCGTTCAAAAGTTTGGGGTCACTTAGAAATGTCCTTGTTTTTGAAAGAAAAGCTCATTTTTTGTCCATTAAAATAACATCAAAATGATCAGAAATACAATGTAGACATTGTGAATGTTGTAAATGACTATCGTAGCTTGAAATGGCAGATTTTTTTATGGAATATCTGCATAGGCGTACAGAGGCCCATTTTCAGCAACCATCACTCCTGTGTTCCAATGGCACATTGTGTTAGCTAATCCAAGTTTATCATTTTAAAAGGCTAATTAATCATTAGGGATTCATTTTTTGACTAAATCTGCTCAGAACATTTCCCAATACTCGTATTTTGTGTCTTAATTATTGTTTCATTGGTCTAGCTTGCCCTCAGCTTTACATGTAATAAGATCAAATATGTCTAAAGTTTGTGGAAAGATATACAGAATAACTCCTGTGTGATCCATGATTAAACGATTGAGTCTATACATTTATGCAAATGTGTAACCAAATAAAAAATAATATTAACTGTCACAATAAATGGTCCAGAAACGGCGTTCCTATAGGCTACAGATATTACACTGCATAACGTCATGTACTATTTCTATATTGTGTTTTTATCATTCCATGTATTCTACTCCATATGCAGTCTGTGTTTCCAGAGAAAGAACAGTCCAGGTTCATAGGCAGTGGAAGCATATAAAGGTATTTCTTTCAGCCCAGGCCCTTTGCCCCAATGTGTAGAAATTAATTGAGTGAAAAAAACCTTCTGTTTAAGGTTGAAGTGGGTTATATGAGGCAGTGTAACAATTGTTTTCTGTTTGCCAGGGGCTATATATCCTTCATTCTGGCTTTCTCTCTCCTCCTCGCTCAGCAGCCCCCCGCCATCTCTATTCCCCCTCGCCATCCATCCACCTTCCAAAGCCTCTCTCCCTCTCTCTTCTCCTTTCCAGACTTTTTTCACCCTCTACCTTCTACTTTTAGGATGTATTTTTATATATCCTAGACAAGCCATTTTTGGTTTCTTTAACCCCCATCTCTTGCAGGATTAGGTTCCATTGGTGTGTATGTACAGACGTGAGTGTGTGTGGTAGTTTGCCTAGGTTTATACTGTGTACATACACTTATAGGGGGCATGTCTGCATGAGGACAACACTTTGAAATGCCTACCATGCTTTTATAGCCACGAGATAGAGAGCAGAATGTTGATGATCTGTGTGCGCATGCTTGTGTTAGCTTTTCTTTTTGTGTGTGTGCACGCGTGTAAGTTTGTGTGTGTGTGTGTGTGTGTGTGTGCATCTGTGTCTGTATGCGTGCATCTGTGTGTGTGTGTGTGTGTGTGTGTGTGTGTGTGTGTGTGCGTGCGTGTGTGTGTGCGAGCATATGTGTGTGTACAATGGGTAATAGGTTTACTGGGTGACAGTGACATAAACAAGGGACCAGTGTGTCTACACACCAGGCAGAACACATTCAGACCCCCCCCCCCCCCCCCCCCCATGGGTTTTACAGAAATGACTCATCTCCTGCACATTTTTGTGTACAATATAAATATATTCACCGTTGCAAAATTCCCTTTCATTTCAGCAAAGCCTCCCTAACCGACAACAAAAGGAGAATCAGGGCTCTATTTTCGGCTGGCTAGTGTCAAACGCACGTTAGTTTGCCATTTCGTCATGTAAAAACTGCCTGGCAGTTTCCAGCCTTAACGGTTCGGCAATTTACATGTCTTATACCAGCTCACTTGGGCTCAGATGGGCGTGGGGGAAATATTTGAGGTGCGTCCTTAAAAACAAGGTCCAAAGTGTTCATTTCAGACAGCGCTGGTAGGGATATTTAAGACAAAGCTGGTTTTAGCGGTAACACAGTTGGTTATGGCATTAATATTGACGGCGGAAACACAGCCTATCCAGCCGTAACACACACTGTCCATATACGCATGGAACAAGAGTAGCCTAATGTGCTTTTGGTGCCTGTATACTTCGCATTTGGAAATATGAAAACAAATATTTTTTTCCCATTTCGCTTTAATTGATTAAAAACTAAGCAATAGCCTCCCGAAGTATAGTCAAGACAGTCAATGAAGGGCTGGGCTTCTGAGACCGCTTGGAAATACATCTTAATCACCAAAGCTTTAATAAAATATCAAGTTTGAGAGGAGTAAAACAGTGATCTGACATTCCCTTTTTACCTATGCATTGTAGGCAGGCCCACGTTCTTTTAGCCATGCAGATCCCATTCTGGACGTGCATAAAACCCCCTCCATGATGTACAGCAGGCTACGTGTTCATGCCCATCATGACACGAGAATGAGAACCTTGGTGAATATCGGTGAAACCTCTATAGATAGTCATCTGTAAGCTGTAAAAATGGCTTGATTTTCCGTTTCATGTGATCAAAATCCAATCCCTCCCTTAGGCCTCTGTGTGTGTGTGTCTGTGTCTGTATGGGTATACAATAACAATGGCTGGTTCAACAGCAGTGTCTGGCTTTTGTATCCTGGTAGTTTTATGATATCATTACATTTTACACTGATTTATTGTTGTTGTTGTTTAAAAAAAAAACGTATTGCTTGTTTTTCGTTCAATTGTATGGTTCTATGGTGACAACGTCCGTGGCAGACTTGCACTGCAACTGCTGGAGATGAGTGGATGCGATCTGATCTGTAAGACAGTTCCAATTACCTTTCTAATCCTTTTTGTTCGACCTTATCAATAATGAATAGAATCTTGCTCATTGACAAGGTTTGGCATGTCCATGCTCAGCCATAATGCAACATACAGTAGGCCTAGACCCCATATCAGTGTGAATGCTATTGAAGTCATGCATTTACTAAGAACAATGTGGACTGCAAATAGTTTCAAATGAATGTATTTAGCAAAGATAGGTCTCCATTTTGTCATTTCGTTTCTGTAAGCCATTGAACAAACTATAACGGACTAACTTTGGAATTGGAGTTGAGTTCACGGCGATACATAAAATACCTTAAATACACAACCTGAAGCAACCACATCTTTCGCCATGGAGCACGTTCTGATTGGCCAGTGAGGGGCATCGCCTGGACACACCCACATCAAAACCCAGCCCTTTCCACGCCAAGGCATGCAAGTGCTTCGATAATTGTTTCGATAATTGTGATCGTGAAAACAGCACACATGTAGATTTGCTTCAGGTTTATTTAAATAGAGCCGTCAAAGTGAAATGATGAGGGAAATAAAGGGACAGGGCAAAAAAGAAAAGCAATGGGAACAAAATGGAGGACCAGTGTAAAGAACAAGGTTAACTCAGGCATGGTGAAGCGTCATGGAACGAGAGACAAACAGAAGAAAATACTGAAGAGAAAAGCAACGTAGAGAAGAGAGGGAACAGAATTGCCATGTGCGTGTGAATGAATGGAGAACATTCTCGCTCCCTAACGGTTTCCCCTGTTGCCCGGAGCATAAGGGTTTAACCTGTTTTCTCTGTTAAACTCCTCTTAAGTCACTCTTTCATGTTAAATATCAATCCTCTCTATATATCCCTGTCAGTATAAACAGTGTCTCTCAGCACGCCACACACTATAGATGTTGATATAAACACTTTAACAGTCTCTTTGAACTCTCCAGCGCAGCTCATTACCAATGCTTTGAAGGCTGGATGTGGGAACATTGGTACGGTTTGATTTTGCAGTTATTAAACATGCAGCAGCAGCAACTTGGTTCTAAACTTCCTCTACACCCAGAGTTGATAATACATGAAGTTGTGTACACCACCTCCTCGGCAGCAGAGACACAGTAAACAAGCAGAAAAATATCAGAGGTTGAAATGAACATAAGCCACACGTGTGAAAGTTACATTTACAGCCTGTACTGTATATGGATGGAGGACAATTTAGGAACTCATCGCGACGCTAATGTCAATGTGCAAAGATGTCTGCAGACGGAGAGAGAAAAGCAAGGTGCTTTGAAATGTGGGCCCATCCCATGTAGACGGGTGTACTGTATACTGTACAGTACTGAACATCCATCTATAAAGGAGATAACACAGTGATTCCACTTTCAACCCCTTGGCGCCCTGGTAGTATCCTAACACCAACAGAGGGCTGTGCTCCCTCTCTGCCCCCCCCCCCCCCCCCCCCCCCCCTCAGGCAGATAAAAGGAAGCAAATCATATCAAATGTTATTCGTCACATGCTTCGTAATCAACAGGTGTAGACTAACAGTGAAATGCTTACTTACGGGCCCTTCCCAACGGTGAAACAAGTTTTCGAAGCCAGCGGGAGGACAGAGACGGGGAGACGAGAGAAGAGGAGAGAGACGGGGAGACAAGAGAAGAGGAGAGAGACTGGGAGACGAGAGAAGAGGAGAGAGACAGGGAGACGAGAGAAGAGGAGAGACACAGGGAGACGAGAGAAGAGGAGAGAGACGGGGAGAGAAGAGGAGAGAGACGGGGAGACAAGAGAAGAGGAGAGAGACTGGGAGACGAGAGAAGAGGAGAGAGACAGGGAGACGAGAGAAGAGGAGAGAGACGGGGAGACGAGAGAAGAGGAGAGAGACGGGGAGACGAGAGAAGAGGAGAGAGACGGGGAGACGAGAGAAGAGGAGAGAGCCTGACTCAGCTAGCACTACAGGGTCTGAGGAAATAGCCTTTCTACAGAGAACTGCTTCTTCCACGGGAACAGCTTTCTAGGAGGGGAGAGAGTATTACAGCTGCCTCTTCAGAGAGAAGGGGGGATTTAGCAATATACTATTTCCCAAAGAGCGATCCAAGACATTTCACTCAGCCTATATCATGTATTTTACAGGTTCCTAGAAATAGAATGTCATTCCGTACAACAGTTCAACATACCCTCTTTGACCCTGTGGTCAAGAAGAAAGACAACCTGCTACCCTGCTGTGACTGTGATGAATCCAGAGTCCTCATGTAGATCATTATAAAGAGATTCTGGTGAAGAGGAGAGAAACCGGCACTCGCTCCCTGAGGTGAGGGAGTTGAGGGTGAGAGACACTTGAGAGTCGGTCTAAAGCTGTGTCCTTAGAGTATCCACTTTGAACTGGTTCCTTTCAGGTCTGTGGGCTGTGCAGACAGAATATTCCTCTGATTCATCCTCATTACAGCCCATTCTGACAAAATTAGTTGTAGGTCAAAAAGTTCTCCAACTGGAAACAGAATAACAGATGCGAAACAGTTGGCAGATTTACCCACTGCTACAATGTCATATCTCCTAACTCGACTTTAGTAAATCATCAGAATTGACATGACACAGAAATGATGTAGCGTTGCCACACGTTAGTGGGCTCTTGCTCTGTATTGTACAGTACAGTCTGAATGCACTTCTCTGTTGTGTCAGAGAGAGGGCAGTGAGGCCTTAGTAGTGAAAGTCAGTCATTACCATTAGGCCCAAGTCTTGTGCTGCTCCGGCCTCTGTCTCTCTCTCTGGCTCACTGGAGTGTACTGTAGCAGAGCAGAGGAGAGATCATACGCTAGGCAGCCACTGACTGTGTCACGCAAAGCCTACTGTAGACTAGCATAGCCCCCCCTCCAACAGCCTCTGTTTTCCCCTACGCGCCCGCCTCCATCATCTTTGCATATCTTGGGGTGATGCTTCTCTCGGTGTGTGTGTGTCTGTCCCAGGGGAGCTGTATCAAACGCAGGACGAGTTCAGTTGCTTTAGTGCAGCTCCAGCGATCACGGAGATAATGACTGGCACACGGAGCGAGGCAGTGGGGGCTCACGCACAGTCCCGTTACATTTCAAAAAGCCCTTGCTGCCTCTCTCTCTCTCTTCGTCATCCCCACACGAGTCAGTATGGTGCTCAGATGGGCCACCCAATGCTACAAGCCATCTCCCCCTCCCCCACATTAGTTATTCACTCTCCGTTCTCTCTCCCGCTTATTGATTCATTTGTATTTGTTTTAACACAGTGAGCTCAGAGACCTTAATGCATCACCGCAGGGTATTTCTGTCCATCATATTATCTACACTCTTCATCTCCATGCTCCATGAATCACAGCTCATCTCCTGGGCCATGTTTATGTGCCTCCTCACACAGACCCAGGAGAAAAGAATGGTGTAGATGTGTGTGCGTGTTTGTGTGTGAGTGTGTGTGTGTGTAATCAAGCCAATACAAAAATGCAAAATCAAGTCAAAGTCTTCAGCTTGATCGACACATTAAGGTCTTCTCCAGTCGTCGGATGTTTCTCCCTCCCTCCCTCCCTCCCTCCCTCCCTCCCTTCCTCCCTCCCGTCACAATAAAGAGGGATCCCTGTGGAGCTCCTCAGCATGACAACTTGGTGACGGGGGGGGGCAACAAGTGGCAAATTAAATCAAGGGGAAAGTGGTGATAATACACAGCTTTTGACAGGCTCTTATACATTCAACAGCCACTTCCTCTACACCCTCCTCCTAAAATTAGCCCCAAATCCTGCTGTGGGATTTAAGTGGTGATAGCAAGGTCGGCATGAAAGGCTTACATGCTACTGAGTAGTTCAGTGATCATGACGAAGTAAGAGCAGAAAACTAATTCCACTCAGCTTAAAGAGAAAACCATGGGTGAGCTGGACACGTGAATCCACTGTGAATACTGGCAGGAAACACTAACGTGGGAACCCGCTGGTTCAGCCTATAGTAAACACAAACACATTATGATTCAGTCTATAGTAGCACAGCCATGACACATGGTGTCACGGGCGTCGTCGTGGAAATGACCGGACCAAAGCGCTGCGTGATGAGCGTACATTTCTTTTATTTTTAATGAATGTCACCAACAAAACAAGGAAATGACCGCACCGCTTAACTTGGGCAACAATGCCACTAACATAGTCAAATACCCACAAATGCGAAAGGAAAAAAGGCTGCCTAAGTATGATTCCCAATCAGAGACAACGATAGACAGCTGCCTCTTATTGAGAACCACACCCGGCCAAACACAAAGAAATAGAAAACATAGAAAGAAAGAAACTAGAATGCCCACCCTAGTCACACCCTGGCCTAACCAAAAATAGAGAATAAAAGCCTCTCTATGGCCAGGGCGTGACACATGGTGCTTTGTTCTGTAGTACACGGTGGAACAGTATCATTCAATGTGACTGTGTAGTTTAGTGCTATGGCTAAATACATATGTATTACCTTATCAGTGTGTTAATATACACATTAAATACATATAGTGTTGTACCATGAGGTATAATTGAATTCTGTTGTCTTGACAATCATACATTACTGGCTGTGAATTTGTTGTAAGCAGTTCTATTCCTCTGTTTCTGCATAGGTAGGTCCATCTTATTACGTTATCCAGGTGAATAAAGGAATACGAACCTGAATGAAATAGGACAACGGTCTATTTCCTGTGCTTTCAGTGACAGAACAGCTTCAATGACTACCTTCCTTTACCCTAGCAGGAAGTTAGGAGTTATAGCCATGGTAACGGGCCTTTAAAGATCACAAACAGATTGTTTTTATCTCTAACACATTCAGGTAATTCAAAAGGGAAACGGAGGCAGGCTACAGCGTGAGCAGCGCCCAGAGTCAAATAACAAATTCTACGAATCACAAAGCAGACCCACCAAGGGAAGAGAGGAGACAATAGAGTTCATCGATTTACTGTCTTGACAAAACCCACCGTTGTTTAAAAGGCCTGCCTCGTCTATAAGTTGAAATCAAACATTTTAAAAATAGGGAGGAAACATCTCTGCCTCTGGTGGTGTTGGTGACCTACAGGTTGTCAGTTATCTGGTCCCAATGTCACACCTGAGTTGGAGTAAGGGAGAGTGATGTCATGCGAGAGAGAGAGAGAGAGACCAGTTTGTTTTGTCCTCTCTCCACATCTGGCCCTGCAATCTAGTGATATCAGACTGCCACGCAACACACACTACACTGTCTGCAACCCAGTTGCCGTCTCTTCGACCTCAACTATCTTCTCCTTAACATACACACAGAGATCTAAAACCAACAACACTCTCGAGTCTCTTGCAAATACAAGTCTCCTTTGCGTTGGTAGAATACCAAACAAACATTGGATTCTTCTCACCTTGACAGAAACGAAGAAGGCCCTCAGTGACTAAATTGCAAACGAACATAAACAACACAGAACAAAGCCATAGTATCGTCTCTGGACAACATAACTCCTCTTTGTGTTGGTAGAATATCAAATTAACATTGGAATCGTCTCACCTAAGTGATTTTAATTTCTATCTAAAAAAAAAAACAGCACAAAGCCCAAAGCATTGAGTCTACTCTAGACCCTCAAGGTCATGTGATATGGGAGACAGTGCAGACAATGTGGTGCGGTGTGGAGCCTAGCATCTATCTTCATGCAACGCTCCCTGCATCCAGCCCAGTCCAGGGTCCACTCCATTACAGCATTAGCCGCTAACATTTTGACATTTGGCTCCATTATTATCAATGAGCAGAGGGGATTGAGCCACCGACATGCTGCATTAGCTTCCTTCATTTCACAGTTGCACGGCTGAAATCCCGCATTAAGACATATCCAACATGGACTGACATGTTAGGAGGAGTGATGAGCAGGCCACTGTTTAGGGGGTTGGAGGGGGGAATGGAAGGATATTGGCATTGAGTTCCAAGAGTGTTGGAGCTTTTGCCTTCTGTGCTCCTAAACAAGAAAGCTTATTCTATTTGGTTTAATTAGCCTGTGGTAATGAAATTAGTCAGAGGCACAGCCACCTTCACTTAATAGAAATTGATCTGTGTTTGGGGGAGTTTATTAAAGCTCAGGAATAATGGGAAGAGGGGATGGAGGGGGGGGGGGGGGGGGGGGGGGTCCACATTAGAAGCTAATCATGACGGGAGGTGGGTGGGTGACGGTTTGAATCTGACCAGGTCTAGGATCAATCGGAGTGTGTCAGTGTTGATCTGTCCATGGCTAGCTGAACCAGAACAGAGGTTCTCTGCTATTACACAAGGAGAAGCCAGGGATTCTAGTGCTACGTAGTCTATGCTCAACCTGTGAGTAGAACGCTCAATGACATCATACTAGATGATCTATTAAAACAACCTACACCTCAGGTTGATGTCTGGCCAACAGTCATGGGAAATGGCACTTGGATCCTTTTTCCACGGCAGGGTTTTACACCAGTGCTTGACCTTAAGACATGTTGTGTTTCCACTTGTGAGTCTGAAGCCCAAAACAGTCTTGGGACATACCGTTTTTGGGGGAAGCATAGGGGAGTTAAGCTGAGCAGCAGAACAAGTAGGAGAGAAGGAGTGGTGAGCTAATCACAGACCGACAACTCTCCTCTCCTCAGGTCCCCAAGCCAGATGCATTCTGGGTAGATTAGGAGAGGGGCAGGGTGGTTGCTCATTTATCTAGCCGTCTGGCCAGCTCACCTGGAGTGATGGGGGAGACGTCAGAGAGGCAGGCTGCTATTTCACGGCCTGTTAAGCACTAATGCCGCAACACGCCCTGTGCTCCAATTCTAGGGAACGGGGAGCATTACCGTCCGGTTCTCAAGGTTCTGTCCGTCTGGACTGTAGGCTTGGAGGGGGAGAGGGGAGTAGATGAGATAGGAAGAAAATGTGAGGGAGGGATCAAGAGAGAGAGATTAATCGGGAGAGAGAGGTAGAGAGAGTGGGATGGCCCAGAGAGTGAAAGAGAGAGGAAGGAAGAGGGAGAGAGAGAGAGGTGGGGAGAGAGGGGAGCCTGCTGAGACAATGGTCTGGAGCAGACAGGACAGTAGCAGGGCACGCGCTGACATCCACTCCCGCTACGCACTGCTGCCTCTTACAGGCTCCTGAAGGCCCCTCACTCCCAGCCACACTGCCTCCTTGCCTTCCTTCTCTTCTCCTCACTGCTGCCTCTTACAGGCTCCTGAAGGCCCCTCACTCCCAGCCCCTCTGCCTCCTTGCCTCCTTCTCTTCTCCTCACTGGAGCCACTGAGCACCACTAGCCTGAACCACCCACAACACTTGTGTTCTCTGTTTGCTAACTCGGGCCTGTGTAACAACCACACAGCTTCTAATAGGTCCTGGCTGGCTGGAGAGAGCAGAGCATTTATACTTAACGGAGCCGTGTGAGAAGGCTGCTTATGTAGAGGCTGAAGACTCTAGAGGACATTGTGTGTGTGTGTGTGTGTGTGTGTACGTTTGTGTTCATCTAGACTGGTTTTACCCTGTCATTCCCCTCTGCCTATCTGGGCACTACTGTTATCCCAATAAGGTTCAATGGTCTGAATGTAGAAGTGAACTTATACAGCTAGCTGTTATTTGTGCCTTATTATATAGATTTCATTTTACTGGAGTTCATCTTTAGTGAACTATAGGAAAAATACATTCAGTGTGTGTGGTGTTTAAATAGCGAATCTAACCAGCCGGTCCCTACACGGCAGGCTCTCCTGGAGAGAGTCCCCCTGGCTTGACTGTACTGTGTGTGTGCTCTTCCCTGCCTATACTGTACTGTGGTGTACTGTGGTGTACCAGTGCTGAAGGCTAAGGGCAGGACATTTACTTGTGTTTACAGTAAACAAAGCTGAAGATGACTGATGGGTCACAGATACTGTCCTGTCCTGACTTGGGTTGTAGAGCAACTGATGGATCACCCATCCTCTATGTCTGTTAGGAACTGCACAGGGGGGTGGCTGCACACACACACACACGCACCCAAACACACATGCACCCAAACGCACACGCACCCAAACACACACACACACATGCACACACACACACGCGCGCACACACACACACACACGCACACACACACGAACGCACACACACGCACACACACATACGCGCACCCAAACACACACGCACGCAAACACACACACACACACCCAAACACACACATGCACACACAAACACACACGCACCCAAAAACACACACATGCACCCAAACGCACACACACCCAAACACACACACACACGAACCCAAACACACACACACACGCAAACACACACACACACACCCAAACACTAGCACACCCAAACACACACACCCAAGCACCCAAACACACACACGCACCCAAACACACGCACGCACACACACACAACACACACACACAGTGACACCATGACTCAGGTCAAATATGCTTGTGAGATACACATGGTGTCTGTACATATTGAAATGGTGTGGCAGCAGTGTTCCCTGTGGTTCTACAGGTCCTGAATCAGTCTCTAGCTGATCTCTTCTGAATCAGTCTCTAGCTGATCTCTCCTGAATCAGTCTCTAGCTGATCTCTTCTGAATCAGTCTCTAGCTGATCTCTTCTGAATCAGTCTCTAGCTGATCTCTTCTGAATCAGTCTCTAGCTGATCTCTTCTGAATCAGTCTTTAGCTGATCTCGTCTGAATCAGTCTCTAGCTGATCTCGTCTGAATCAGTCTCTAGCTGATCTCGTCTGAATCAGTCTCTAGCTGATCTCGTCTGAATCAGTCTCTAGCTGATCTCTCCTGAATCAGTCTCTAGCTGATCTCTCCTGAATCAGTCTCTAGCTGATCTCTCCTGAATCCGTCTCTAGCTGATCTCTCCTGAATAAGTCTCTAGCTGATCTCTCCTGAATCCGTCTCTAGCTGATCTCTCCTGAATCCGTCTCTAGCTGATCTCTCCTGAATCAGTCTCTAGCTGATCTCGTCTGACTCAGTCTCTAGCTGATCTCGTCTGACTCAGTCTCTAGCTGATCTTGTCTGAATCAGTCTCTAGCTGATCTCTCCTGAATCAGTCTCTAGCTGATCTCTCCTGAATCCGTCTCTAGCTGATCTCTCCTGAATCAGTCTCTAGCTGATCTCTTCTGAATCAGTCTCTAGCTGATCTCTTCTGAATCGGTCTGCCACAGCATTTAGCTTTTAGGTGTCAGAGGAGTAGTGTCCTCTGCTGGCTCTTCTCTGCCATCTCACACATGGCAGCAGTGTAAACAGTCACATGGCAGCAGTGTAAACAGTCACATGGCAGCAGTGTAAACAGTCACATGGCAGCAGTGTGAACAGTCACATGGCAGCAGTGTGAACAGTCACATGGCAGCAGTGTGAACAGTCACATGGCAGCAGTGTGAACAGTCACATGGCAGCAGTGTGAACAGTCACATGGCAGCAGTGTGAACAGTCACATGGCAGCAGTGTGAACAGTCACATGGCAGCAGTGTGAACAGTCACATGGCAGCAGTGTGAACAAGTGGGCCTCCAGAAAGAGAGGTGTGTCTGGGAGTCACAGCTGTGTTATCTGCATAATGCAGCCTCCATCTGGAGTGTAAAACAAATCACATTTTATTTGTCACATGTGCAGAATAGAACTGGTGTAGACTTAAACGTGACAGGCTTGTTTATGAGCCCTTCTCAATGATACAGAGAACAAAAAAATTCAACAATAGTAACACAAGATGAGTAAAATAGTCATGAAGGGAGGGATATACAAGGAGTACCAGTACCAGATCAATATGCAGAGGTACAAGGTATTTGAGGTAGATATGTACATGAAGGCAGGGTAAAGTAACTAGGTATCAGGATAGATAATAATAAGGTATTTGAGGTAGATATGTACATGAAAGCAGGGTAAAGTAACTAGGTATCAGGATAGATAATAATAAGGTATTTGAGGTAGATATGTACATGAAAGCAGGGTAAAGTAACTAGGTATCAGGATAGATAATAATAAGGTATTTGAGGTAGATATGTGCATGAAAGCAGGGTAAAGTGACTAGACATCAGGATAGATAATAATAAGGTATTTGAGGTAGATATGTACATGAAAGCAGGGTAAAGTAACTAGGTATCAGGATAGATAATAATAAGGTATTTGAGGTAGATATGTACATGAAAGCAGGGTAAAGTGACTAGACATCAGGATAGATAATAATAAGGTATTTGAGGTAGATATGTACATGAAAGCAGGGTAAAGTGACTAGACATCAGGATAGATAATAATAAGGTATTTGAGGTAGATATGTACATGAAAGCAGGGTAAAGTGACTAGGTATCAGGATAGATAATAATAAGGTATTTGAAGTAGATATGTACATGAAGGCAGGGTAAAGTGACTAGACATCAGGATAGATAATAATAAGGTATTTGAGGTAGATATGTACATGAAGGCAGGGTAAAGTGACTAGGTATCAGGATAGATAATAATAAGGTATTTGAGGTAGATATGCACATGAAGGCAGGGTAATGTGACTAGGTATCAGGATAGATAATAATAAGGTATTTGAGGTAGATATGTACATGAAGGCAGGGTAAAGTAACTAGGTATCAGGATAGATAATAATAAGGTATTTGAGGTAGATATGTACATGAAAGCAGGGTAAAGTGACTAGACATCAGGATAGATAATAATAAGGTATTTGAGGTAGATATGTACATGAAAGCAGGGTAAAGTGACTAGGTATCAGGATAGATAATAATAAGGTATTTGAGGTAGATATATACATGAAAGCAGGGTAAAGTGACTAGGTATCAGGATAGATAATAATAAGGTATTTGAGGTAGATATGTACATGAAAGCAGGGTAATGTGACTAGGTATCAGGATAGATAATAATAAGGTATTTGAGGTAGATATGTACATGAAGGCAGGGTAAAGTGACTAGGTATCAGGATAGATAATAATAAGGTATTTGAGGTAGATATGCACATGAAGGCAGGGTAATGTGACTAGGTATCAGGATAGATAATAATAAGGTATTTGAGGTAGATATGTACATGAAGGCAGGGTAAAGTGACTAGACATCAGGATAGATAATAATAAGGTATTTGAGGTAGATATGTGCATGAAAGCAGGGTAAAGTGACTAGACATCAGGATAGATAATAATAAGGTATTTGAGGTAGATATGTACATGAAAGCAGGGTAAAGTAACTAGGTATCAGGATAGATAATAATAAGGTATTTGAGGTAGATATGTACATGAAAGCAGGGTAAAGTGACTAGTCATCAGGATAGATAATAATAAGGTATTTGAGGTAGATATGTACATGAAAGCAGGGTAAAGTAACTAGGTATCAGGATAGATAATAATAAGGTATTTGAGGTAGATATGTACATGAAAGCAGGGTAAAGTAACTAGGTATCAGGATAGATAATAATAAGGTATTTGAGGTAGATATGTACATGAAAGCAGGGTAAAGTAACTAGGTATCAGGATAGATAATAATAAGGTATTTGAGGTAGATATGTAAATGAAAGCAGGGTAAAGTAACTAGGTATCAGGATAGATAATAATAAGGTAAAATAAAGAACAGAGTAGCAGCAACATATGATGAGTGTAAAAAAGAGTGTGTGAATGTGTGTGTACGTTTGTGTGTGTTTGTGTCGGTACGTGTGTGTGTTTGTGTGTGTGTGTATGCGTCTGTGCTGTCGGTACGCGAGTGTGTGTTGTGTGTGTGTGTGTTTGTGTTGTCGGTATACGTGGGTGTGTTATGTGTGTGTGCATATGCGTATGTAGTGTATGAGAATGTCTATGGGTTTTGTGTGAGAGTGTCAGTGTGTGTGTGAGTGTGTGTATATAGTGTGTGTATACACACGCTCTTTCCATGACACAGACTGACCAGGTGAATCTAGGTGAAAGCTACGATCCCTTATTGAGGTCACTTGTTAAATCCACTTTAATCAGTGTAGATGAAGGGGAGGAGACAGGTTAAAGACATGGCTTGTGTATGTGTGCCATTCGTTTCCCCATGATTCATCTCCTTTAGTCAAAGCCCAAAAGGAGGAGTATGATCATGGAGCCCCGGTGGCTTCAAAGCCTCTTATTTGTCAAGACATAGCGTCACCTATCCAGGGTTTATATACGACATTGGTTCAGTCCCAGAGTCCCCAGCTTGGAGAGGACCATGGTGTTGAACGCTGAGCTGTAGTCTATCAACAGCATTGTCACATTGTCCAGCTGGGAGAGGGCAGTGTGAAGTGCAATTGAGATTGCATCGTCTGTGGATCAATTGGGGCGGTGTGCGAATGGGAGTGTGTCCAGGGTGCCTGGGAGGACGGTTTTGATGTGTGTTATGACCATCCTTTCAAAGCACTTCATAATTACAGATGCTACATTTAGGCAGGTTACCTTAGAGTTCTTGGGAACAGGGACATCGGTGGTTAGGTTGAAACATGTTGGGACAGACTGGGACAAGGACAGATTGATAATGTCTGTGAAGACACCTGCCAGCTGGTCTGCGCATGCTTTGAGAACGTGCCCTGGTATTCTGTCTGACCCGGTGGCCTTGTGATTGTTAACCTGTTTACACATTTTACTCACATTGCCCAGGGAGAGCGAGATTACACGGTCATCCGGAACAACAGGGACTTTCAGGTAAGACTCAGGTACTTCAGGTAAGTGTTGTATTCCTCGAATCGAGCATAAAAGGCATTTAGATCATTTGGGAGTTCTGCATCACTGGGCATCTCACGGCTGGGTTTCCCTTTGTTATCATCTGCAAGCCCTGCCACATACGACGCATATCAGAGCCGGTGTAATAGGATTCCACCTTCCTCCTATATTGTCCTTTTACATGTGTGATGTCTCGAAGGAGGTCCTAGCGGGCTTTCTGTATGCGTCCATGTCCGTGTCCCGTTTCTTGTAAGCGGTAGTTCAGCCTTTAGCAGAGCGTGGACATTGGCTGTAATCCATGGTCTATCCAAGGCATATATACCAAAACAGCATATTTCACTTCATATGTTTGCCATGGAAGTATTTGGCTTCAGCTCACAAATAACCAAAATGATATCTTGACATGTAGGCTTAGCACTTTCACAAATAGTGACATTAATTAATACAACTGTCAGACATTATGGAAGAACCAAATGGTTTTAGCAAGCATGTCCAGAACAAGTTATCAGAGAGTGGCACGTCCAGGCACAGACAACATTGAGCTATTTCCCCTGAGCGACCGTCCTGTAGAGCAGAACAAACACAGAGCTGGAACCCTATGTGGACAGTCTGGGGTTTGTCTCTGTCACACACGGCACCCGCCACTCCCTGAGGTATGTGTGTGAGTGTGTGCTTATGTGTAGATGGACACACCCATCCCTGACACCCCTACCCATCCACACTCCTGTGCCTCTGGCACCATTGCCTAGGGCTAAGCCTGCAAGTGAAACAAAACCAGAATTTTCCCCCAGCCCTATAAAAAAGGAAGGGAGGGGAGTGAAGCAGGCCCTAGAGGCCTGAGAGAAGCTCCTTTTCATGTGTGTCACCGCTGATAAATCAACCATGGTGCCAGCACTGCACCGCTAACCCAGGCTGGCCCGGCGTGAACCCGGTTGAGACTGGGCCTGTGTGGTGCCTGCTGGTTAGGGGGCATAGAGGGGAGTGAGGATAGGGGCAGAATGCGGAGTTGGGCTCAGCATGGTGTGTACTAGCTAGTGAGGGAGGAGAGAAGATTAATGTAGGCTCTGGAGAGCGAAGTCAACATCCTGCACCTTAATAAGGTACAAACAATCGGTTCCTCTCCGCTGCCTTCCCAGGGAACAACTATTGTTGTGCTGCATGTTTCCCTGCTCTGCGTGGCTCCTGGGAGATAGCAGGGCTAGGACCCAACTTCAGCATGTAGCTTGGCTGTCTCTCCCTTACAGCCAGGGGAGGACAACTCAGTGTCGTGTCCAGGTCAGACCAGGTCCCATACTTCCCTCCCTCCTCCCTCGCTCCTCGTTCCTTACCTCCACTCCCTGGACTTTGAGCTTCATGTGATCCTCCCGCGTGGTCTTCCCATCTTTCCTCTTCTTCCAACAGTAGCCATCCTTTCTGTACTTCACCTTCTTCCTGTTGTACAAGATCATCGACCCATTCTGTGGCCTGGATCAGAGAGAGAGAGAGAGAGAGAGAGAGAGAGAGAGAGAGAGAGAGAGAGAGAGAGAGAGAGAGAGAGAGAGAGAGAATTTTAATTCAAAGCCACTGCTGTGGGACTCATTTTAGAGATGTACAAAGTCTCGACACAAGTCTACTGCCAGGCAGAAATGCACCAGTGACTTTAGATGACAAGACTTCTTTATGATGTTTTTCTGCATTCCT
>NC_048580.1:47644627-47662127 GCF_013265735.2 Oncorhynchus mykiss
ACCGGACGATAATACGCTTCACCCTGTGGATGGTGTACAGCCTGCCCAGTCCTTGAGGAATCATTCATTTACAGAGGTAATGGCATTCACTCAATCAGGTTTGTTCATTAAGAAAAAGTGGGCGAGGGAGAGATATGAGGGAGGTAGGGGGGGACTGTGTCTGCTGCTGAGAATCCACAATGGATTCTCAGCAGCAGAGGAGAGGAGCCTGGCCCTGAGTTAGTGACTGACAGTAGCTCAGAGACAGGCTCAGGAGCTCAGTTCCACAGCCATAGATCCACAGGAACCAAGTCCCCTCAGCCAGAGACAGAGAGAGAGCGACTCAGACTTCTCCTATCTGGCCAGCAGAGGGAACTAGTTGTGGTTGGGGCTGATCCTACAGTTACAACTTCCCCTCGCTCCATGCATTTGTGTCAGTAGCGTAGTAGAGAATGAAACATTTACCTTGGTGTTCTAGCTGTAATAGGAGAGCTGCTGCTTCCCCCCTAACACTGGCCCTATTCCCCAGGACACCCCCTAACACTGGCCCTATTCCCCAGGACACCCCCCGTAACACTGGCCCTATTCCCCAGGACACCCCCCGTAACACTGGCCCTATTCCCCAGGACACCCCCCTAACACTGGCCCTATTCCCCAGGACACCCCCTAACACTGGCCCTATTCCCCAGGACACCCCCCGTAACACTGGCCCTATTCCCCAGGACACCCCCCGTAACACTGGCCCTATTCCCCAGGACACCCCCTAACACTGGCCCTATTCCCCAGGACACCCCCCGTAACACTGGCCCTATTCCCCAGGACACCCCCCGTAACACTGGCCCTATTCCCCAGGACACCCCCCGTAACACTGGCCCTATTCCCCAGGACACCCCCTAACACTGGCCCTATTCCCCAGGACACCCCCTAACACTGGCCCTATTCCCCAGGACACCCCCCATAACACTGGCCCTATTCCCCAGGGCACTCCCTAACACTGGCCCTATTCCCCAGGACACCCCCCGTAACACTGGCCCTATTCCCCAGGACACCCCCCGTAACACTGGCCCTATTCCCCAGGACACCCCCTAACACTGGCCCTATTCCCCAGGACACCCCCCGTAACACTGGCCCTATTCCCCAGGACACCCCCCCGTAACACTGGCCCTATTCCCCAGTACACCCCCCGTAACACTGGCCCTATTCCCCAGGACACCCCCTAACACTGGCCCTATTCCCCAGGACACCCCCTAACACTGGCCCTATTCCCCAGGACACAGTGGAAGCACAGCAGGGAGGCACAGTGGAGGCTCCGTAACACTGGCCCTATTCCCCAGGACACCCCCCGTAACACTGGCCCTATTCCCCAGGACACCCCCCGTAACACTGGCCCTATTCCCCAGGACACCCCCCTAACACTGGCCCTATTCCCCAGGACACAGTGGAAGCACAGCAGGGAGGCACAGTGGAGGCCCCGTAACACTGGCCCTATTCCCCAGGACACCCCCCGTAACACTGGCCCTATTCCCCAGGACACCCCCTAACACTGGCCCTATTCCCCAGGACACAGTGGAAGCACAGCAGGGAGGCACAGTGGAGGCCCCGTAACACTGGCCCTATTCCCCAGGACACCCCCCGTAACACTGGCCCTATTCCCCAGGACACCCCCGTAACACTGGCCCTATTCCCAAGGACACCCCCTAACACTGGCCCTATTCCCCAGGACACCCCCCTAACACTGGCCCTATTCCCCAGGACACCCCCCTAACACTGGCCCTATTCCCCAGGACACCCCCCTAACACTGGCCCTATTCCCCAGGACACCCCCTAACACTGGCCCTATTCCCCAGGACACCCCCCGTAACACTGGCCCTATTCCCCAGGACACCCCCCTAACACTGGCCCTATTCCCCAGGACACCCCCCGTAACACTGGCCCTATTCCCCAGGACACCCCCTAACACTGGCCCTATTCCCCAGGACACCCCCCGTAACACTGGCCCTATTCCCCAGGACACCCCCTAACACTGGCCCTATTCCCCAGGACACCCCCCCTAACACTGGCCCTATTCCCCAGGACACAGTGGAAGCACAGCAGGGAGGCACAGTGGAGGCCCCGTAACACTGGCCCTATTCCCCAGGACACCCCCTAACACTGGCCCTATTCCCCAAGACACCCCCCTAACACTGGCCCTATTCCACAGGACACCCCCTAATACTGGACCTATTCTCCAGGACACCCCCCTAACACTGGCCTTCCAGGACACCCTCCTAACACCCTATTTCCCAGGACACCCAGCCTTTGATTAATACCACACTGGGTTTTTCTCTCTCTACAAACTCGAGAGGAGAGGTAGAGCTGAGGCGTCTTTGAAGATCAGGGGGGTGCGCTGGTTGGGCCATGGAGGCACAGTGGAGGCACAGTGGAGGCACAGCAGGGAGGCACAGCAGGGAGGCACAGTGGAGGCACAGTGGAGGCACAGTGGAGGCACAGCAGGGAGGCACAGTGGAGGCACAGCAGGGAGGCACAGTGGAGGCACAGTGGAGGCACAGTGGAGGCACAGGAGGGAGGCACAGTGGAGGCACAGGAGGGAGGCACAGTGGAGGCACAGCAGGGAGGCACATTGGAGGCACAGCGGAGGCACAGCAGGGAGGCACAGTGGAGGCACAGTGGAGGCACAGCAGGGAGGCACAGTGGAGGCACAGCAGGGAGGCACAGTGGAGGCACAGTGGAGGAACAGTGGAGGCACAGCAGGGAGGTACAGCAGGGAGGCACAGGAGGGAGGCACAGTGGAGGCACAGGAGGGAGGCACAGTGGAGGCACAGGAGGGAGGCACAGTGAAACCAGAGCAGGGAGGCACAGTGGCGGCACAGGAGGGAGGCACAGTGGAGGCACAGGAGGGAGGCACAGGAGGGAGGCACAGTGGAGGCACAGGAAGGAGGCACAGGAGGCAGGCACAGGAGGCAGGCACAGTGGAGGCACAGGAGGGAGACACAGTGGAGGCACTGGTGTTGCTAATTACCCATCAGAGCCCTCAGCTGTCATAGTCCTACAACACCATGTCACCAAAAACACACACGTACAGTATACTAATGTAGACACACAGGCCCACTACTGGATACATATATACTACACACACACACACACACACACACACACACACACACACACACACACACAGTACCGGTGTTCCCGTTCCTGTTCACGTGTTCCCGTTCCTGTTCACAATCAGCTCTATTATACGGTATTACCGGCAGTGCACACAAGGGGCGCTATTTCTTTATTTGAAACACAAAACTAATTTAGGCAGCAGGGAAGTTGATCCACACACATCTCGCGTCCTGTGGACCCACACAGAGCTGTCAAAACGGCAGGCTTCTACATGTAATATAATTACACTTCAAGAGGTATTCTCTATTAGACGCCACCTCATCTCTCCCCTGTCTGTCTGTCTGAATACAGAGGTGTTAGGCTGCCTGGTACAATGGTAGCGTAGCGTAGCGTAGCCAGGGTCTATCAGGGTGCATCACGTGTGAATTGATGACTCTGTGATAAGTCTGCCCCTCCAGCCCCTGGCAGAGTGGAGCACACATCAGGAAGTGGGGCGTGCTCTAAAACTACTTTAAATGTAAATCTGCCACGCACAGCACTCGGATTGAGATTCATCGCACCCCAATCTCCCCATCCGCCGCCAGTGCTCTCTCCCCCGCTCACGTTCTCACGCCGAATCCCGGTCGGGCCCGGGGTACGTACCCCTCAGACTGTCAATGAGGAACCAGGAAGAGGGAGTTAGGTCATCATCCCACTACACCGCTCGGCGCAGCGCTCGTAAGCAGCTCCCAGTCTATCTTTCATTCCCATTCTGTTCTCTATCTATGCATTACGATGATGTCAACGTGTAATTACATTCCCATGGTAATTAATCAGGTAGAAAGGTCATGGCAGTACAGGTCAAACTGGTAGAGAAGTTTTATGAGTGAACGTTTGTCAAACACTGTGTCATGTCCTGATTATGCTGGCATTTATAATAACACAATGTGTACCTAGTATGGTCTACCAGCCTATCACAGAGGGTGATGGGTGGACCCGGGAGTACTGTTTGGGAGACAGGTAAAAAAAGAGTTTGTGACTCCCTCTCTCTCTCTCTCTCTCTTTTTCTCTCACTCTCTCTCACCCCTTCTCTCTCTGTTTCTCACTCCTTCTCTCTCTCTTTCTCTCTCTCTCTCTCTCTCTCTCTCTCACTCCCTCCTCCTCTCCCTCTCCTCTCTCTCTCTCTCCCTCCCCCTCTCTCTCTCCCTCTCTGTCTTTCCCTCTCTCTCTCCTCCACTCTCTCCCCCTCCTTCTATCTCTGCTGCCTGCCACACAACTCAGGCCTCTGCCTTCCAGCCACAAAACAGATGGTCCCAGAACACTTATCTCAATGGAAAAATCACAGCCAATTTAAAAAGAATATAAATTACACTCTGTGTAGCTCCACGTCTGTGCCTCCTGTCCCTAAAAGACCTACAACAGTGGATAAGAAGCGAGGGGGGGGGGGGGGGGCAGGGGCAGGGTTTGACTCCCTTATCTCACCCCCAGCAGCCCTGCAGAGTGAGAGAGAGGGCTGATGACTGGGGGTGATGCTATGCTGATAGTGGCTAAGCTCGTTTCATGCACGCCAGCAGCCTGCCTGTTCAGGAAGGCAGGCTGCTGGCGTACTGTACGTATGAATGGCACACTGGCCAGACTAAGCGCTCTCTCTGAGCCTCCAGTCCCTACACTGGAGGACAGGGTTACCACGTCATTTACAAACATCCATGGAGCACCATGAGCTGTGCATTGTGTACATACAGCATATAGGTTGGCCTGCACAATGTACAGAGGCTGATATGCAGTATGAATGGACGAATGGATGAGTTGTCATGGTTATGGCTTCACTGGCTCTGTTGTCATCACATGTCAGTTCGTGTTTCTGGAAATGTGTGTGCAGCGTGTGTGTGTTGTGTCGCATGTATTACTTATAACTTCAACGTCAGGTCATGTCACGTCTCTTCTGTACATGTGTGCAGGACAGGGCTGCAGGTAGCCTAGTGGTAGCCTAGTGGTTAGAGTGTAGAAGTGGCAGGTAACCTAGTGGTTAGAGTGTAGAGGCTGCAGGTAGCCTAGTGTTTAGAGTGTAGAGGCTGCAGGTAGCCTAGTGGTTAGAGTGTAGAGGCTGCAGGTAGCCTAGTGGTTAGAGTGTAGAGGCTGCAGGTAGCCTAGTGGTTAGAGTGTAGAGGCTGCAGGTAGCCTAGTGGTTAGAGTGTAGAGGCTGCAGGTAGCCTAGTGGTTAGAGTGTAGATGCAGGAGATAGCCTAGTGGTTAGAGTGTAGAGGCTGCAGGTAGCCTAGTGGTTAGAGTGTAGAGGCTGCAGGTAGCCTAGTGGTTAGAGTGTAGAGGCTGCAGGTAGCCTAGTGGTTAGAGTGTAGAGGCTGCAGGAGATAGCCTAGTGGTTAGAGTGTAGAGGCTGCAGGAGATAGCCTAGTGGTTAGAGTGTAGAGGCTGCAGGAGATAGCCTAGTGGTTAGAGTGTAGAGGCTGCAGGAGATAGCCTAGTGGTTAGAGTGTAGAGGCTGCAGGAGATAGCCTAGTGGTTAGAGTGTAGAGGCAGCAGGTAGCCTAGTGGTTAGAGCGTTGGACTAGTAACAGAAAGGTTGCAAGATCGAAATCCTGAGCTGACAAGGTAAAAATCTGTCGTCCTGCCCCTGAACAAGGCAGTTAACCCACTGTTCCTAGGCCGTCATTGAAAATAAGAATTTGTTCTTAACTGACTTGCCTAGTAAAATAAAGGTAAAATAAAAAATAAATATGCATATCATTATGCTTCTGATTTATACTTTCCTATATCCAGCTGCTACTCTTCTCTAATTGTGGTACATGGATCCAGTGTAAATGAGGAGACCGAGGTCAGTGTGACTCCCACTGAATGCCTCAACTCACGCTTTGTGAGGGTTCTTCTGCAGCAACACAGCACAGCCTTATTATGGCATACTGTAGAGAGGATGCCTTTGTCTCCTTCAATCAGGCTGCAGCGAATATCATAATGTCTCATTTTAGGGATCCCTGATGATCTTCTTGGTTTTCCTGCGAAACCTGGTGTTGTAGGTGTCCTGGAGGGCAGGCAGTGAGCCCCCAATGGTGCGTTCGGCTGAGCGAACCACCCTCTGTAGAGCATTGTGGTCAGCGGCGGTGGAGTTGCCGTACCAGGCTGTGATGCAGAACACTGTGAGGGCCTCTGGAACAGGCTGGATTTCTGAACCATTTCAGCTGCTAGTAGATGTGCACGCCAAGGAGCTTGACGTTTTTTTCCACGGCGGCCCCATTGATGAGAAAGTGAGTGTGCCCAATCTTGTCCCTCCCAAAGTTCACAATCAGCTCCATTGTTTTGCTGTCGTTGAGGGAGAGGTTGTTGACCTGGCACCATGCCGTCAGAGCGCCTGCCTCCCTGTAGGCCGTCTAGTTGTTGTTGATATTCAGGCTTATTCCTGGAGTGTCATCAGCCAACTAGATGATGGAGTTAACAGTGTGAGGCCACGCAGTAACGCAGTAATGGGTATACAGAGAGTAGAGCAGGGAACTGAGGACACGTGCTTGTTATGGCCCCCGTGTTGAGAATGAGTGTCGAGTGAGGTAATGTTGCCTACCTTCAGCACCTGGGGAGGCCCGTCTACAGTCCAGGACCCAGTCGTATAAGGAGTTCAGACCCAGGGCTGTGAGCTCTGTGGTGAGCTTAGAGGGCACTATGGTATTGAATGCCGAGCTGTAGTCGATGAATAAGTGAGTGCTACGGGTCAGGAGTCATTCAGTTCAGTTCCTTTCCTTTTCTTTGGAACGGGGATGATAGTGGACATCTTGAAGCAGATGGGGATCAAAGTTGGCGCCGGAGGGTAGGGTTGCCGTCTTACTGGCTCTTAACCAAACCTGCTATTTTGTTTGTTTTTTGCGTTGTCTGTAACTTGTTTTGTACATAATGTAGCTGCTGCTGTCTCTTATGACAGAAAAGAGCTTCTGGACATCAGAACTGGGATTACTCACTTCAAATTGGATGAGGAGTTCTTCTTCAATGAGTCTGACATGAGGGATATACTACGGACACCCGACCAGGACCAGATCCCTGTGATTCGCTGGAAAAGGAAAAGCAGGTTTCGCGGAAAGAGATCAGGATGCCTTGTGAGGATTAGGCGACGAGTGTCTAATCTGCCCTTGCCTTCCGTTCTGATACTAGCTAACGTTCAATCGCTGGAAAATAAATGGGACGAACTGAAAGCATGTATATCCTACCAACGGGACATTAAAAACTGTAATATCTTATGTTTCACCGACATTCAGAACATACAGCTGGCGGGTTACACTCTATCGGCAGGACAGAACAGCAGCCTCTGGTAAGACACGGGGCGGGGGCCTATGCATATTTGTAAACAATAGCTGGTGCACGATATCTAAGGAAGTCTCAGGGTTTTGCTTGCCTGAGGTAGAGTATCTCATGATAAGCTGTAGACCACACTATCTACCTAGAGAGTTTTCATCTGTATTTTTCGTCTACATACCACCACAGACCGAGGCTGGCACTAAAACCGCACTCAATGAGCTGTATTCCGCCATAAGCAAACAGGAAAACAATCATCTAGAGAAGGCGCTTCTTGTGGCCGGGAACTTTAATGCAGGGAAACTTAAATCAGTTTTACCTCATTTCTATCAGCAGGAGGGAAAAAGAGGGAAAAACATTCTAAACCACCTTTACTTAACACACAGAGACACATACAGAGCTCTCCCTGAACTCCACCTTTACTTAACACACAGAGACACATACAAAGCTCTCCCTGAACTCCACCTTTACTTAACACGCAGAGACACATACAGAGCTCTCCCTGAACTCCACCTTTACTTAACACACAGAGACACATACAGAGCTCTCCCTGAACTCCACCTTTACTTAACACACAGAGACACATACAGAGCTCTCCCTGAACTCCACCTTTACTTAACACACAGAGACACATACAGAGCTCTCCCTGAACTCCACCTTTACTTAACACACAGAGACACATACAGAGCTCTCCCTGAACTCCACCTTTACTTAACACACAGAGACACATACAGAGCTCTCCCTGAACTCCACCTTTACTTAACACGCAGAGACACATACAGAGCTCTCCCTGAACTCCACCTTTACTCCACATACAGAGACACATACAGAGCTCTCCCTGAACTCTGCCTTTACTTAACACACAGAGACACATACAGAGCTCTCCCTGAACTCCACCTTTACTTAACACACAGAGACACATACTAAGCTCTCCCTGAACTCCACCTTTACTCCACACACAGAGACACATACAAAGCTCTCCCTCGCTCTCCATTTGGCAAATCTGACCATAACTCTATCCTCCTGATTCCTGATTACAAGCGAAAATTAAAGCAGGAAGCACCAGTGACTCGGTCTATAAAAAAGTGGTCAGATGGAGCAGATGCTAAACTACAGGACAGTTTTACTAGCACAGACTGGAACATGTTCCGGGATTCTTCCGATGGCATTGAGGAGTACACCACATCAGTCACTGGCTTTATCAATAAGTGCATTGAGGACGTCGTCCCCACAGTGACTGTACGTACATACCCCAACCAGAAGCCATGGATTACAGGCAACATTCGCACTGAGCTAAAGGGTAGAGCTGCAGCTTTCAAGAAGCGGGACTCTAACCCGGAAGCTTATAAGAAATCCTGCTATGCCCTCCGACGACCATCAAACAGGCAAAGCATCAATACAGGACTAAGATTGAATCCTACTACACCGGCTCTGACTCTTGTCGGATGTTGCAGGGCTTGCAAACTATTACAGACTACAAAGCGAAGCACAGCCGAGAGCTGCCCAGTGACACGAGCCTACCAGACGAGCTAAATAACTTCTATGCTCGCTTCGAGGCAAGTAACACTGAAACATGCATGAGAGCATCAACTCTCGGCTGTGTGATCACGCTCTCAGCAGCCGATGTGAGTAAGATCCCCCCACGCTGCTGCTACTCTGTTATTATCTAAGCATAGCCACTTTAATAACTCTACCTATATTTGCATAATTACCTCAATTACCTCGACACCGGTGCATCCCGCACATTGACACACTGATACGGTACCAGTACCCCCTGTATATAGCCCCACTATTGTTATTTACTGTTGCTCTTTAATTATTTGTTATTCTTATATCTTACTTTTTGGGCGCTTTTCTTAAAACTGCATTGTTGGTTAAGGGCTTGTAAGTACGCATTTCACTGTACGGTCTACACCTGTTGTGTTCGGCGCATGTGACAAATAAAACTTGATTTGATTTGATAATGGCCTGCTCTAGAATGAGAGAAAACACGTCTGAAAACACAACAGCCAGCTGGTCCGCACATATTCTGAGGGCGCGCCTAGGGACGCCGTCTGGGCCGCCTTGCGAGGCTTAACAGCGTTTGAATGACTTACATTAGTCCTCCGTGGAGAACGTAAGTACACAGACCTCGTTGTCTTCAGGGGCTCTCCTCGACAGCTCAGAGTCGTCGTGGTGCTCGAAAGCGAGAGAAAAAGGTGTTTAGCTTGTCCGGTAGGGCGGCGTTGGTGTCCGCGCCGTGGATGGCTTTCTTTTTGTAATCCGTGGTCGTTAGGAGCCCCTGCCACATGCGTCGGAGCCATCGTCTGTCATCGTAACTTAGAAGTCACTTCTCAGCTGAGTGTCAGGGCCAAAACAGAGTCTTATCTAGCATGTTTAATCTTTCTTTCCATCTTTCCAACTTTACATAATCATGCTTAAAGAAAGATGAGAGATGGAGAGAGAGAACGAGAAACAAGGGAGAGGGAAAAGGCAAGCAGCCTATCAACCTGCGGATCAAACCACTCTCCTCTCACAGTTAAGGCAATAACTGTAGCAGGAAACATGGCAGATTGATGAAGGAGGCAATGTGAGGAAGCAGAGCAGTTAACTTCAGTTTCACTGACAATCATCATCCCAGCCCAGCTCAACAGATAGGATAGCTGCTCACTGCCTGGCTGACAAGATCACATTATTCCACTACATAATCCACTGGCTTAGACAGACTGCATCGGTCCTTGTATTCTGATTCAACAGTTTCATACTGTCTTCAGTAAAACTAGAACTTTGCTCTGTAGGACTAGCTTTAAGCAACCAACAGCCATGCTAAAAGCTACTCGTTGTGAAATCCTCTCTCCCTGTATGAAGAATATAGGTGGAGATCAAATATAAAAGTAGAGCAGGAGAGGACCTCTGACTGGAGAGGAGCCGGTATATGGGATGACTCTGACAGGAGAGGAGCCGGTGTATGGGATGACTCTGACTGGAGAGGAGCCGGTGTATGGGATGACTCTGACTGGAGAGGAGCCGGTGTATGGGATGACTCTGACTGGAGAGGAGCCGGTGTATGGGATGACTCTGACTGGAGAGGAGCCGGTGTATGGGATGACTCTGACAGGAGAGGAGCCGGTGTATGGGATGACTCTGACTGGAGAGGAGCTGGTGTATGGGATGACTCTGACTGGAGAGGAGCCGGTGTATGGGATGACTCTGACTGGAGAGGAGCCGGTGTATGGGATGACTCTGACAGGAGAGGAGCCGGTGTATGGGATGACTCTGACTGGAGAGGAGCCGGTGTATGGGATGACTCTGACTGGAGAGGAGCCGGTGTATGGGATGACTCTGACTGGTCTGGACTCTGGAGTCTGGCAGAGGTGACAGTGTTGATGAGGGGAGCGCTTGTCCATCCGTCCAGAGAACCAGAGAGGGTCCAAGGACAGGCTGCCCTGCCCGTCACGCCTCATGCCAGACTGACCTCATACTGCAGATCACCTGGGCATGCCTCTCATTCCCTCTTCCAGCCCTGTCACCTCAGTGCTATCACCGTCCTACAAAACAGACCGAACCCATCGATCCCCCTATGACTGAGCCAGCTATTGAGCCTCATGATTAATTTACACTGCCCTCCTGTCCGTCTTGTAAAAATAGCCAAAAAAGAAAGAAATAACGTGTAGACTATAAAGAAAGTGAGGAGGAGGAGCAGGTCATCAGAAAACTCTAGTTTAAAGTGAAAGAGAACAACAGAATGAAGGCTGGGGCCTTAGAAGCTTACTGGTCATAAAAACATCACAGAATCCTCTCTGTCACACAAACCTAGGGAAGAGAGACAGAGAGAGAGAGAGAAAGAGAGAGAGGGAGAGGGGGGAGGATAGAGAGAGAGAGAGAGAGAGAGAGAGAGAGAGAGAGAGAGAGGGGGGAGGATGGAGAGAGAGAGAGAGAGAGGGGGGAGGATGGAGAGAGAGAGAGAGAGAGAGGGGGGAGGATGGAGAGAGAGAGAGAGAGAGGGGGAGGATGTAGAGAGAGAGAGAGAGAGAGAGAGAGAGAGAGAGTGGGGAGGATGGAGAGAGAGAGAGAGAGAGAGAGAGGGGGGAGGATGGAGAGAGAGAGAGAGAGAGAGAGAGGGAGAGGGGGGAGGATGGAGAGAGAGAGGGAGAGAGAGAGGGGAGGATGGAGGGGGAGAGAGAGAGAGGGAGAGGATGGAGGGAGAGAGGGGGGAGGATGGAGGGAGAGAGAGGGAGAGGGGGGAGGATGGAGAGAGAGACAGAGGGGGAGGATGGAGGGAGAGAGAGAGACAGAGGGAGAGGGGAGGATGGAGTGGGAGAGAGAGAGACAGAGGGAGAGGGGGAGGATGGAGGGAGAGAGGGGGGAGGATGGAGGGAGAGAGAGGGAGAGGGGGGACGATGGAGAGAGAGACAGAGGGGGAGGATGGAGGGAGAGAGAGAGACAGAGGGAGAGGGGAGGATGGAGTGGGAGAGAGAGAGACAGAGGGAGAGGGGGAGGATGGAGGGAGAGAGAGAGAGAGGGAGAGGGGTGAGGATGGAGGGAGAGAGAGAGACAGAGGGGGAGGATGGAGGGAGAGAGAGAGACAGAGGGAGAGGGGAGGATGGAGTGGGAGAGAGAGAGACAGAGGGAGAGGGGAGGATGGAGGGGGAGAGAGAGAGAGACAGAGGGAGAGGGGAGGATGGAGTGGGAGAGAGAGACAGAGGGAGAGGGGAGGATGGAGTGGGAGAGAGAGAGAGAGACAGAGGGAGAGGGGAGGATGGAGTGGGAGAGAGAGAGACAGAGGGAGAGGGGAGGATGGAGGGGGAGAGAGAGAGAGACAGAGGGAGAGGGGAGGATGGAGTGGGAGAGAGAGACAGAGGGAGAGGGGAGGATGGAGTGGGAGAGAGAGAGAGACAGAGGGAGAGGGAAGGATGGAGTGGGAGAGAGAGAGAGACAGAGGGAGAGGGGAGGATGGAGTGGGAGAGAGAGAGAGACAGAGGGAGAGGGGGAGGATGGAGGGAGAGAGAGAGAGACAGAGGGAGAGGGGAGGATGGAGGGGGAGAGAGAGAGAGACAGAGGGAGAGGGGAGGATGGAGGGGGAGAGAGAGAGAGACAGAGGGAGAGGGGAGGATGGAGTGGGAGAGAGAGAAAGACAGAGGGAGAGGGGGAGGATGGAGTGAGAGAGAGACAGAGGGAGAGGGGAGGATGGAGGGGGAGAGAGAGAGACAGAGGGAGAGTGGAGGATGGAGGGAGAGAGAGAGAGACAGAGGGAGAGGGAAGGATGGAGAGAGAGAGAGAGAGACAGAGGGAGAGGGGAGGATGGAGTGGGAGAGAGAGAGAGACAGAGGGAGAGGGGAGGATGGAGTGGGAGAGAGAGAGAGACAGAGGGAGAGGGGAGGATGGAGGGAGAGAGAGAGAGACAGAGGGAGAGGGAAGGATGGAGAGAGAGAGAGAGAGACAGAGGGAGAGGGAAGGATGGAGAGAGAGAGAGAGGGGAGGATGGAGTGGGAGAGAGAGACAGAGAAAAGAGAGTGGATGCCAGGCGGTGGTGGGGAGGGCTGTAATTCTGTGTGCTGGAGCGAATCAGAAAGTCTATCCCACCTTTCACCTGGGATTCACAGCTCTCTCTAGAGCTAGACCCTGTCTGTCTGCTGGTCATCATACCAACCCTGTCTGCTACACCCGGTCACCATACCAACCACCCTGAGGCACCACGGGATTAATTGGAGCCCAGGGCTCAGCGGAGGCTCAGGCAGAGATATAGCCTACGTCCCCTATGGGCCCTGGTCAGAAGTAGTGCACTACATAGGGAATAGGGTGCCATTTGTGATGCAACATAGAGGCAGAGGGAGAGGCAGAGGGAGAGACAGAGGCAGAGACAGAGGTAGAGACAGAGACAGAGGTAGAGGCAGAGACAGAGAGAGAGGCAGAGGCGGAGGCGGAGGGAGAGGCAGAGACAGAGGCAGAGGCAGAGACAGAGGCAGAGACAGAGGCAGAGACAGAGGCAGAGACAGAGGGAGAGAGAGACAGAGAGAGACAGAGAGAGAGAGAGGACATCACATTAGTCATGGTCAACTGTCAATTGCCATATAGCAATTTTGGATGGATCAAATTGAATTTCACAACATGCTTCCATTCCGGCGCCAATACATAATGCTCTATCTAGCATGTTGCAATACATAATGCTCTATCTAGCATGTTGCAATACATAATGCTCTATCTAGCATGTTGTAATACATAATGCTCTATCTAGCATGTTGTAATACATAATGCTCTATCTAGCATGTTGCAATACATAATGCTCTATCTAGCATGTTGCAATACATAATGCTCTATCTAGCATGTTGTAATACATAATGCTCTATCTAGCATGTTGCAATACATAATGCTCTATCTAGCATGTTGCAATACATAATGCTCTATCTAGCATGTTCAATACATAATGCTCTATCTAGCATGTTGTAATACATAATGCTCTATCTAGCATGTTGCAATACATAATGCTCTATCTAGCATGTTGCAATACATAATGCTCTATCTAGCATGTTGCAATACATAATGCTCTATCTAGCATGTTGCAATACATAATGCTCTATCTAGCATGTTGCAATACATAATGCTCTATCTAGCATGTTGCAATACATAATGCTCTATCTAGCATGTTGCAATACATAATGCTCTATCTAGCATGTTGCAATACATAATGCTCTATCTAGCATGTTGCAATACATAATGCTCTATCTAGCATGTTGCAATACATAATGCTCTATCTAGCATGTTGCAATACATAATGCTCTATCTAGCATGTTGCAATACATAATGCTCTATCTAGCATGTTGTAATACATAATGCTCTATCTAGCATGTTGCAATACATAATGCTCTATCTAGCATGTTGCAATACATAATGCTCTATCTAGCATGTTGTAATACATAATGCTCTATCTAGCATGTTGCAATACATAATGCTCTATCTAGCATGTTGCAATACATAATGCTCTATCTAGCATGTTGCAATACATAATGCTCTATCTAGCATGTTGTAATACATAATGCTCTATCTAGTATGTTGTAATACATAATGCTCTATCTAGTATGTTGTAATACATAATGCTCTATCTAGCATGTTGTAATACATACTGCTCTATCTAGCATGTTGTAATACATAATGCTCTATCTAGCATGTTGCAATACATAATGCTCTATCTAGCATGTTGCAATACATAATGCTCTATCTAGCATGTTGCAATACATAATGCTCTATCTAGCATGTTGCAATACATAATGCTCTATCTAGCATGTTGCAATACATAATGCTCTATCTAGCATGTTGCAATACATAATGCTTTATCTAGCATGTTGCAATACATAATGCTCTATCTAGCATGTTGCACCCCAACTATGCAGGACATGCCTGGACTGAATCCATTCCACCATGGCAGATGCTGTCTATTTCTCTGGGACCAGTATGGTTCTATCTAACATGAACACAAACTGTGACACAAGCTGTAGAATATCCCATAAATATGGAAGTGGATCACAGTGAGACATTCAATACACAAATGGAGGGTAGGGGGCAGTCTGTCTATATGACACAGTAAGTAATCTTGTCACAGTGCTGCTGACAGTAAGTGAAAAGAGAGGTAGCAGCTAGGGGGGAGTATGATGGGATATGAGACAGAGCCAGAGTGGTTGACTGTTAGAACTCGTAATTGTGTTAGTCCCAGTGGCTCCAGCCAGTCCAGTCCAGTGTCCAGTCCAGTGTCCAGTCCAGTGTCTAGTCCAGTCCAGTGTCCAGTCCAGTCCAGTGTCCAGTCCAGCCAGAGTCCAGTCCAGCCAGAGTCCAGTCCAGCCAGAGTCCAGTCCAGCCAGAGTCCAGTCCAGCCAGAGTCCAGTCCAGTGTCCAGTCCAGTGTCCAGTCCAGCCAGTGTCCAGTCCAGTCCAGTCCAGTGTCCAGTCCAGTCCAGTCCAGTGTCCAGTCCAGTGTCCAGTCCAGCCAGTGTCCAGTCCAGCCAATGTCCAGTCCAGTGTCCAGTCCAGCCAGTGTCCAGTCCATCGGATCAGAGGAGATGAGAGGCCAGTTAGTCTATTTCCCTTGTTGTGTTTATGTATGGTGACCTCTGACCCTGGCCCCTGTGTGGTACTGGGCTGCTTTGTCAGAAAGAGAGAGCTCTGGTACACTCACATGCATTAGCAGGGGGCAAGACCTCAAACAGACCACACTCACGACACTATACCCTCACATGCTGTACTGGGGAGGCTAAGGACAATACACCTCAACTATTTCACTCTCTCTCTTTATTGGTATCTGTCTCTCTCTGTAGGTTATGGAGAGGAATAGCAATGTCTGCCTGTGTTTGTCAACCCACTATCCCATCTAGCGCACACACACACACGCACGCACACACACATTTGATCATAGAACCTCTGACTTTTCATTTTCTGAGCCCAGTGGGCCATGCAACCCCCACACACTCTAGATCATATATACATCCGCCGCTCAGACACACACACACACACACACACACACACACACACACACACACACACACACACACACACACACACACACACACACACAGACAGACAGACAGACAGACAGACAGACAGACAGACAGACAGACAGACAGACAGACAGACAGACAGACAGACAGACAGACAGACAGACAGACAGACAGACAGACAGACAGACAGACAGACAGACAGACAGACAGACAGACAGACAGACAGACAGACAGACAGACAGACACACACACACACACCTTGTCCTTACAGTATAATACATACAGCATTTCCTACAGAGGATGAAGACAGAGCAAACAGACATGATACAATGACTATCTAACAATACTTTCCAGCAAGCCTCTCCGTAACCATTCCATGTTTTATCCACAGTCTGGCACAGAGCATGACTTTACACATGTCCATACCAGCTTGCACAAATACCAAGCAGGCAAGCAGCGCTGGCATACCTGCCCAACTGACTGACTATATCCCCATATGTGACACTCCAGTGCTCTATCTGTTACGGCAGAAAGAAGACAGGTAACATCTAGTAAGGAGGCAGAGGTAACATATAGTAAGGAGACAGAGGTAACATATAGTAAGGAGACAGAGGTAACATATAGTAAGGAGACAGAGGTAACATCTAGTAAGGAGACAGAGGTAACATCTAGTAAGGAGACAGAGGTAACATCTAGTAAGGAGTCAGAGGTAACATCTAGTAAGGAGACAGAGGTAACATCTAGTAAGGAGGCACAGGTAACATCTAGTAAGGAGGCAGAGGTAACATCTAGTAAGGAGACAGAAGTCAGAGGTAACATCTAGTAAGGAGACAGAGGTAACATCTAGTAAGGAGGCAGAGGTAACATCTAGTAAGGAGGCAGAGGTAACATCTAGTAAGGAGACAGAGGTAACATCTAGTAAGGAGACAGAGGTAACATCTAGTAAGGAGACAGAGGTAACATCTAGTAAGGAGACAGAGGTAACATCTAGTAAGGAGGCAGAGGTAACATCTAGTAAGGAGTCAGAGGTAACATCTAGTAAGGAGACAGAGGTAACATCTAGTAAGGAGTCACAGATAACATCTAGTAAGGAGACAGAGGTAACATATAGTAAGGAAACAGAGGTAACATCTAGTAAGGAGACAGAGGTAACATCTAGTAAGGAGACAGAGGTAACATCTAGTAAGGAGTCAGAGGTAACATCTAGTAAGGAGACAGAGGTAACATATAGTAAGGAGACAGAGGTAACATATAGTAAGGAGACAGAGGTAACATCTAGTAAGGAGACAGAGGTAACATCTAGTAAGGAGACAGAGGTAAGATCTAGTAAGGAGTCAGAGGTAAGATCTAGTAAGGAGTCAGAGGTAACATCTAGTAAGGAGACAGAGGTAACATCTAGTAAGGAGTCAGAGGTAACATCTAGTAAGGAGACAGAGGTAACATCTAGTAAGGCGACACAGGTAACATCTAGTAAGGAGGCAGAGGTAACATCTAGTAAGGAGACACAGGTAACATCTAGTAAGGAGACACAGGTAAGATCTAGTAAGGAGTCAGAGGTAACATCTAGTAAGGAGACAGAGGTAACATCTAGTAAGGAGACACAGGTAACATCTAGTAAGGAGTCACAGATAACATCTAGTAAGGAGACAGAGGTAACATCTAGTAAGGAGACAGAGG